>NC_041388.1:98732438-98737224 GCF_002162155.2 Triticum dicoccoides
GCTGCGCCGCCCCGCTGCCGCCGCCCCGCCGCTGCTGCAGCCCACCGGAAGCCCCGCCGGACCGAGCCAAGGTAGCCGCCCCGCCGCCCGGTTTTCTAAGAAAAACCGATTTGGTTTTTTTTGAAAACCCTAGTTTTCGTTTTTTAATAGATCGGTTTTTTCCGGTTTATTTATTTAGCGAGCGTTCGCACGTTCGTTTGTTTTAACGAAAGCGTTCATCGTTTAGTTGCAGAAAAAGAACATTCGTTCGTTATTCTGTTCGTCATTTTTCTTTTTCTCGGATTATTCCGCGATTATTTCTGATCGCGATTTTTGATCCGATTTTCGTTCTAGTTTAACTTTTCGCTCGTTTATCGGAATCAGGCGATTCAAGCGCCTGGAGTTTCGTCTCGAAACCCTCTTTCCATTTAACCAACTCAAACAAGTTTTTGCCTCAGTAAAATTTGACCTAGATTCAGATTAGTAAACGGAGCTTGTTTCGTTTGCCGTTTGTCTTTCGGTTGCTTCGTTTGATTTGATTCTTTTTGCCAACCGGAGTTCTTAAGTTGAACTATCTGGTTAGATCTCTTATTCGAGTTTTACCTGTGCATTAGATGAGTACTTATTGTATGCTTGTTTGTTTGCGATAGAGTACCCGGAGTGCGCCGCTTGCTACTTCGAATCGCTAGGTTTCACGGATCATCAGCAAGGCAAGTAACACTTTGATCATACTTCCTATTACCCAGTTTTATTGCATTAGATCAATCCTCACACATTGCATGATTATGATATAATTAAAATGTGGGTTTGGGAAGTAGATGAGGTAGTACCTATTACCTCTTTATTATCAAACCTTTGGGAGTTACTTCTACGTTTGCTTATTATGCCATGCTATGCTTGTAGACATGGATTGGGTGAGTGTATCCATGACAGATGTGAGATTGTTAAATTAATGGTTTATCTAAGGTGACAACTTAAACACACATCTGGGTGGATTGAGGCACCTGGGTATTCCAGCGATTGCCTGTTTTTCTTTTGGACCACCACCCAGGCTCAAAGGGATCATGAGATTATTCATACTAGAAACTTCCGTGTGCAGCCACAAGCTACTATGGGCTCTAGCATAGTTGACTAAGTCGTGCGAACTCTTACAGTGGTAGACTAGCAGATGTAGGGGATGTAGGTTGGTACGGTCTACCCGTTCGTAAGGTGCAAGCGCTTCTGAAAGACTATGTCTCGGTCATCCGTTTCTCAAACATCATGTAGTTTGACAATCCCAATGAAGGAGATCGAGTCTTGTGGGGAAAAGTGCGCAAACCTCTGCAGAGTGTATAAACTAATCATGCTTAGTCGTGTCCCCGGTTATGGACATCTTGAGTATCTAGTACTTGGCTTATCATGTGAATCTCATCATGTTACTCTAAATTAATTTTGTTGGGTTTTAATGATGATGCTTAATTGGGATTGAGAGGGTGTCTACACTCTCAATGTTTAACAACTACCATGATAGTTAAATAGAATTTATTCCTTTGAGGTAGGGAAAAATTGGCTTTACGCAAAACTGTAACCATAGAGCTTTCCACCAGCCAAATATGCATGTAGTATAGTCTTATTCTTTCATTGCTCTCTATGTGTTACATTGCCAGCATATTCCATGTGCTGACCCGTTTCGGGCTGCAACGTTCATGTTGCAGACTTTTTAGACGACGAGTAAGGTGCTTTTAGGTCGTAGTTCTATACTCAATGATGCCGTTGGAGTTGATGGACACACTTATCTTCCAAGCCTTCCGTTGTTATCATTATTAGATGGCCTTAAGCCATATTTATTGTAATAAGTTCTCTTTTGAGACAGTCGATGTAATAAGTGTGTGATTGCTACTCTGTTATAAATCCTTCAAGTACTGTGTGTTGTCAGCATTACTGATCTAGGGATGACATCGGAGCACAGAGATTGGACCGTTTGAGGTCTGGTCGCTACAATAGCTATCCTAGGTAAAATATGTCATTTTGGAGCTAAGTAAGGTTATTATGTCATTTTTGAGGAAAATAAGCTAAGTATAGGTCATTTTGGAGAAGTAGGTAATTTCTTAAGCTAAGTATGCATTTGTTAAGCTAAACACTTGGGAAAACTTACCATCATCACAAAGGTGAAGGACCGGTTGGGTTTGCACCAGTGTCATACGGAGAAGGACCGGTCGGGGTCGGGGTTGCGCCAGTGTGAGACAGACAAGGATCGGTCGATGCTTGTCAGGAGGCATGTTGCACCAAAGATCATTTGCAATGTCTCGTTAGCATGATGCAACTGAAATGTGAATACTAGTAACTATTGACCATTCAAATGAAACTCACTGTGTCCGCTATACCAATCTGGGGCATCAGCGGAGGGGTCTGACCATTTTTCTCGCACACGGACTGCACATTTTGTTTTCACGAGTCAGTCATATTAGTTAGTAATGAAACGAACATTACGTGCATTATTTGGCTAATATGCAGGAGAAACTTACCACGAGGAGCTCGTATAGGGCCCAGTGAGACGCGTCGTTCCAGTTCCTCTCCGCTTCCAATAGACTAGCCGTCCTCTCCTCCAAGTCCCTCTCCCTCTGCGTCACCTACCTGTTTGCCTCCTCCAGAAGCTCCTGGGACCTAGCCTCGATGGCGAGCTCCATTGGCCATTGACGAGGCCTTATTTCAGGAAGAGAGCTCGTCTGACACTTCTTGATCTCCAAGAAAGTTCTAGGACAACGTATGAGTCCATCCCCAATGGATACCGAGCCATGTTTCCTCCCGTCACCATATAGTATCACGAGCTCTGGATCAAAATCACTCTGGCTCGGGTTAAACTCCTCCCCTTTCGTCGCCTTCCCAAAGTCTTTGTACCTCACAAGCTTGTCATTGGAGGAGATGTTGGTGAAGCTCTCTGGATGATTGAGGTCAAACTCAGAGAATGCCTTAGACTTCTTGTACGGGGCAGTATGGGCCATGGCATAGAGGTCGTATAGTGGTGGCACGTCCTTCTTGTTGTGTCGCGCCTAAAAGGGAGGAAGAACATATTAGTTAAGGGCTCAAGCTATCATGAAGAATGAAATTTCATGAATCGTGAAGCAAACCACATACCCAGTGATCCCTGTACTCAAACATGTTGGAGCTCCTTTGATGGTGTGGCACACCTTACATTTGGGCACACTTATCCTTGGCCTTGCTGTGGACGGCTAGCCATTGGGGAGAGCACCACTCGTCCACCAACGCCTCCCAACAGTCCATCCTATTCGCACACCATCTCGGGGGCACCTAAGTTAGACAAAGAGAAATTTCACTAGGTAAGTTAGACAAAGAGGAATTTCACTAGAAGTACAAGGCCTTAAGAATAGGTAATTACCTTCATGTACTTCTCCTTACTCAGATACTTGGCGCGACACTTCTTCTTGGCCCTCTTAATGTTAGTCGAGGCGTAGTAGTCTCGAACAGCCTCCACCCGAGCCTCGTACCGTAAGTTCTGAAGTAGGCGCTTGCACTCGGCTTCGAGAACCATAGTTGTGCCCGCCTCGTGTTCCTCAAGACACCTGTAGAAGGTCTACAACCAAACAAGACAACACCGATTAGTACAATCACTAGGCACTGTTGATTTTTAATTCTGTAAAGGAGAAATTACCCAAAACTGTCTGATCACAATGTCGGCCACCATCTCGCAAATCCTCGACCCCTCGACCCCTTTCTCCTTTCCCCCTCCACCCCTCGACAACTTGATCCTCGACCCCTAGACCCTCGATCCTCGACCCGTCGACCCCTCGACCACTCGTCTACCCACGACCCCTCGGCGACCCTCGACCATCGGTGGCCCTCTTTTTCTACTTTTCCTACTTTTTTCATCTTGTACTTCTACTTCTTTTTTTCATCTTCTTCTTCCTCTTCTTCTTTTACTTCTTTTTTTCATCTTTCTTGTTTATTCTTAAAAAATAGAAAAAAGAAAACATAAACTGAATGTAACCTAAATTAAACTAAACTAAACTAAACTTGGCGACCCCTCGGCGACCCTCGCTCCTCGACCCCTCGACCATCGACCCCTTTTCCCCTCGACCATCGGTCATGTCGGGGTCGACATTCATATTTTTATTCTACTTCTTCTTTTTTTCACCTTCTTCTTCTTCTTCCTCTTCTTCTACGTATTGTTCTTTTTTTCAACTTTCTTCTTCTTCCTTTTTTCCTTTTTCCTGTTCTTCTACTTTTTCTTCCCTTTTTCAACTTTATTCTTCTAATAATATAAACCTAAACCTAGCACTAACCTAAACCTACCACTAACCTAAACTTTCTTCTTCTTCTTCTTCTTCTTCTTCCTCTTCCTTTTTCCGCTCCGTCTTTTTCTTCTTCTTCTTCCTTCTTTTCGTTCTTCCTCTTGTCTTCTTTTTCTTCTTCATTTTCCTTATTTTCCTTTTTCCTCTCCACCTCTACCTTTTCTTATTTTCTTCTTAATATAAAAAACTAACCTACAATCTACTAACCTAAAAAAGCTAACCTACAATCTACTAACCAAAAATATACTAACCTAAAAATGCAGCTAAATCAACTAACCTAGAGGAACTAAATCTACTAACCTAAAGCAACTAAATCAACTAACCTAAAGCAACTAAATCAACTAACCTAAAGCAACTAAATCAACTAACCTAAAGCAACTAAATCAACTAAAACAACAAGAAAAAAAGAAAGAAAATAGAGGGCAGAACCTCACTAGGCGGCAGAGCGGCGACGGGCGGCGGCTGGATGGAGAGGCACCGGGTGGCGGGGGCGGAGCGGCGACGGGCGGCAGGGCGCC
>NC_041388.1:98737738-98814986 GCF_002162155.2 Triticum dicoccoides
GGCGGCCTGAGCGGCGGGGCGCCGAGGCGGCGGGTGGCCTTGGGGGTCGGGGGCGATGGGGGTCGGCGGCGGCGGGGGCGGTGATGGTCGGTGGCGGGGTGGCTCGGGCACGGGGACGACGCGGTGAGGGGAGAGAGACAAAGGGGAGAGAGAGAGGGGTGGGGCATGGGCGCTGACCGTTTTATGTTAGGTCAAAGCTCTTTGTCGTCTGTTAGCAGATGACAAAGAGCCTAGGTAGTGGGGTGGGGCCGGGCGGAACGGCCGTTAGGTGGGCCACTTTCTTTGCGGTCTGCTAGCAGACGGCAAACAAGCGTTGTCGTCTGCTAGCAGACGACAAAGAAAGTGGCCGTTAGGTCGTTCTCGTTAGTGGGCCACCAACCCTCTTTGCCGTCTGCTAGCAGACGACAAAGCTTCTATGCTGTCAGCTAGCAGACGGCAAAGAGGAGGCTGGCGACAAAAAAGATCTTTGCCGTCAGTTTTCTGTAAGATGATGGCAAGGATGTTCTTTGCCGTCAGCTAGCTGATGGCAAAGACGTTCTTTGCTGTCAGCTAGCTGATGGCAAAGACGTTCTTTGCCATCAGCTAGTTGACGACAAAGAGCTGGATGACGGCAAAGATCCTGATTCCAGTAGTGATTGGAGCAATGGAGGAGTCACATACCAAGGAGCAATCCCCCAAAACAGTTTCAGAAATGGAGCTCCGAGCAAAGAGATTGAAAATCACAGGTTTGAGAGCAAGAACTTGAGTGAGAAAGTTGCAAGGATTTTTTATAGAGGTAAGTGACCAAGAGCAGCTAATTATGCAAAATATAATCCACTAAAGCAAAAACTAATTGGAGCAATGGAGGAGTCACATACCAAGGAGCAATCCCCCAAAACAGTTTCAGAAACGGAGCTCCGAGCAAAGAGATTGAAAATCACATGTTTGAGAGCAAGGACTTGAGAGTGAGAGAGCTGCAAGGATTTTTTATGGAGGTAAGTGACGAAGTGGGCTGAAGGAATAAGTGAGGGGGTCCACGTGGGGCCCACAAGCCACCAGGGCACACCCACGGGGGTGGGCGCGCCCTGGTGCCTCGTGGGCACCTGGGGCATCATCCCCTTGGGGTGTTTTCAGTGCTAGAAATTCTTAAATATTCTATAAAAATTCATGTTAAAATTTTACATCATTCTGAGCACTCTTATTTTTGGTCCATTTTTATTGCACGGATAAATCAAAAAATAGGATAATCATGGCATTTTATTGCATTTAACTAATAAAATTAGAAAACAAATAGTATGTACAGAAAATTGTGCTTGCTAAATTCATCGACCACGTGCCCCTAAAAAAGAATCCATTAATAAGGTTGAGCAAGTCTTATTGACAAACCATTTTCAAATGACATGAAACTTAAGAATCTTTGTATAACACTAAGTTACCTGAACGGGGATATGCATCTCCCCAATTATAAGTGTTTCATATTTCTTTTTGATAGTAGGACGAGGGAGTTGAAAACTTCCAATAGTGATTGTCAGAGTCTTTTCAATAACATTAATACCATTCACTTGAAATTGTTTCTTCGGAAAGAGCACCGTATGCTCATTGCCATTAATATGAAAAGTGACCTTGCTTTTATTGTAATCAATAACAACCCCTACAGTGTTCAAGGAAGGTCTACCAAGGATAATCGACATGTTGTCGTCCTCGGGCATATCAAGTATAACAAAGTCTATTAAGATAGTAACATTTGCAACTACAACAGGCACATCCTCACAAATACCGATAGGTATGGCAATTGATTTCTCAGTAATTTGCAATGATATTTTAGTAGGTGTGAGTTTATTCAATTCAAGTCTTTTATAACATCGGCTCCCAAATCACATAAAGCGGTTTTGACATAATTTTTTTAATGGAGCGTGGTATAGTGGGTGTTCCCGGATCTCCTAGTTTTTAGGTACTCCATCCTTAAAATAATAATTTACAAGCATGGTGGAGATTTCAGCTTTAGGTATTTTTCTTTTATTAGTAACAATATCTCTCGTATACTTAGCATATGGGGCCATCTTCAAAATATCAGTCAAATGAGTACGCAAAAAGACTGGCCTAAGCATTTCAACAAAGCGTTCAAATTCTTCCTCATATTTAATCTTAGATGGTTTAGTTGGGAAAGGCATGGGTTTCTGAACCCATGGTTCTCTTTCTTTACCATGTTTCTAGCAATGAAATCTCTTTTATCATAATGTTTATTCTTAGGAGGTGGGTTATCAAGATCAACATCAGGTTCTATTTCAACGTTCTTTATCATTATCTGGTTGAGCATCTACATGAACATCATCATTATCATTTTCATTATCGCTAGGTGAATGTTCATTACCAGATTATGTCTCAGCATTATAAATAGAAGCATCATCACTATCCTCAGAAGGTTTTTCTACTTCGGGTTCACTAGAAGCATGCAAAGTCATATCATTTTTCTTTTTCTTCTTAGATGGACTAAGTGCATCTACATTAATTTTTTGAGAGTCTTGTTCAATTCTTTTAGGGTGGCCTTCAGGATAAAGTGGTTCCTGAGTCATTTTACCTCCTCTAGTCATTACTGTAACAACATGGTCCTTCACATTATTATTCATCTCATTAAGCAAATCACTTTGAGATTTACCAACTTGTTCTATCTGGGTTTGAACCATGGAAGCATGTTTACCTAGACCTTTAACATCATTAGCAATTCTAAACATCAGGTTACTCAAATTATCAATCATGAAAGCATTACATTTCAATTGCTTCATAACATACGCATTAAAATGTTGTTGCTTAACAATGTAATTATCAAATTCATCCAGATGTTGGCTAGGAGACTTATTATAAGGAATATCACCTTCATCAAATCTTATGAGAGAATTTACCTCCACAACCTGTGTTGGGATATCAAGTCCATGTATTTCTTCAATAGGTGGTAACTTCTTAACATCTTCAGCTTTAATACCTTTTTCTCTCATAGATTTCTTTGCCTCTTGCATATCTTCGGGGCTAAGAAATAGCATACCTCTCTTCTTAGGAGTTGGTTTAGGTGGTATTTTAGGAAGTGTCCAATCATTATCATTCCTAAATATATTATTCCATAGTTCCTCAGCCTGTTCAATAGTTTGTTCACTGAAAACACAACCAACACAACTATCTAGGTAGTCCCTAGATGCATCAGCTAGTCCATTATAGAAGATATCACGTATTTCATTTTTCTTAAGAGGATGATCAGGCAAAGCATTAAGTAATTGGAGAAGCCTCCCCCAAGCTTGAGGGAGATTCTCTTCTTCAATTTGCACAAAGTTAAATATTTCCTGTAAGGCAGCATGTTTCTTATGAGCGGAAACATATTTTTCAGAGAAGTAATAAATCATATGGGGACTACACACACAATCAGGAGCAAGAATATTAAACCATATCTTAGCATCACCCTTTAATGAGAAAGGAAACAACTCAAGAGTATAATAATAGCGAATTTTTTTCCTCATGAGCAAACAGGGTGGTTATATCATTAAGTTTAGTAAGATATGCCACAATGGTTTCAGATTCATAACCATGGAAAGGATCATTCTCAACCAAAGTAATTAAATTAGGATCGACAGAGAATTCATAATCCTTATCAGTAATAAAGATAGGTGAAGTAGCAAACTTAGGATCATATTTCATTCTAGAATTCAGAGATTTTTTGCTTACATAGTAATTTCTTAAGATCATCTCTATCATTACAATCAAGAAATTCTCTAGCTATCTCTCCATCCGTAATGTAACCCTCATGTATATTAGGCACTTCATACTATTAGGGCTAGGCCCAATAGGTGAATCCTAATTTTCAGTTTCAATGATTTCATCAGTTTCAACATTCTCAATTTCAACACTTTCAACTTCTTTAGCTTTAGCAATTTGTTCATCAAGATATTCACCTAGTGGCACAGTATCATCAAGCATAGCACTAGCATCATCAATAGAATCATTCATAGTAGAAGTAGCATCATCAATTACTTGCGACATATCAGAATTAATAGCAGGTGGCAGTGTTGCAAGTTTACTTAAAACAGAAGGTGAATCAAGTGCAGAGCTAGATGGCAGTTCCTCACCTCCCATCGTCCTAGAGGGAACAATCTTGGTTCTGTCATCCTTCAGATTCTTCATAGTGATCAACAGATATAAATCCCAAGAGACTCAACAAATAGAGCAATGATCCCCGGCAACGGCGCAAGAAAAAGGTCTTGATAACCCACAAGTATAGGGGATCGCAACAGTTTTCGAGGGTAGAGTATTCAACCCAAATTTATTGATTTCACACAAGGGAGGCAAAGAATATTTACAAGTATTAGAAGTTGAGTTGTCAATTCGACCACACCTGGAGACTAAATATCTACAGCAGAGTGATCAGTAGCATAGTAGTATCGTAATTTGATAGCAACAATAACAATAGCAACAGTAGAGGTAACAGTGATAGTAGCAATTTTATAGTGATTGTGATAGCAACAACGAAGTAGTAACTTAGCAAAGATCAATATATGAAAAGCTCGTAGGCATTGGATCAACGATGGATAATTATGTTGGATGACATTAATCATGTAGTAGTTATAACCTAGGGCGACACATAACTAGCTCCAATTCATCAATGTAATGTAGGCATGCATTCCGTAAATAATCATACGTGCTTATGGAAAGAGCTTGCATACCATCTTTTGTCCTACTCTCCTGTGGCAGCGGGTGATGTAGGGTGGAACCCTATACGACCGATCTTTCACGAAAGGAGCGGATCCCGCGAAGAACACGAAGGACACGAGGGGAGAACGGAGAGAAAACACAAGGGAAACACTCAAGAACAAGTCCAATCACACATCCACTAGACAATCAAACACACAAGATCCACAAGGTACATGAGCAACAAAGGGAAAGATACAAGGTAAGGTTCATCTCCATGAGGAGGTCTTGAATCCACGAGGGTATCTTCCTGTGAGGGGTCTTCAATCCAAGGTGGATCTTCTCCGAAGAGGTGCCGCAGTCTCTCTCGTGGAGTAGATCCGTAATGGATGAGCAAAGCTCTCTCTCTAAATGAGCTACTACTTTGCTAACCCTAACTAGGAGGAGGTGGAGGAGTGTATATACTCTAAGGCCACGAAGGGGTAAGTGAGGAGGGGATACATGGGCCTCTGGCCCGGCTGTGCACGTGCAGGTGCCGGATGTCCGGGCTGGGGGCCGGATGTCCGGGGCTTCAGGAGGCGCCAGATGTACGACACTCGGGACGGATGTCCGGGCTGAAGTGGGCAAACTTCTGGTGCGTTCTGTCGTCGATGCCGGATTTCCGGGGGAGAGGCCGGATGTCCAGGAGTTGGCAGGGCGCCGGATGTCCGGGCACACGGGCCGGATGTCCGGCCGCTGATGCCGTTGGCCGTCTGTTGGGGCAGCTCTTGCGCAGCTTCCCAGGCGCCGGATGTCCGGCCTCTGGCCCGGATGTTCGGCCGCTGTAGCTTCAGCAGCTCCGTCTTCTTCCGTCGTTGCTTCCAGGCTTCCCTCGCGGATGGTGTAGTTGTTCCTTGGTGCTTGCACTCCTCCTCCTCGTCTGTAGTGTTCCGACAATACCTATGCATGCACACAACTGGAGTGTCAAGTAGTATACCATCCTCGAAGGTGTCAAATGAGCATGTGTAAAGGAGATGATTCATCTTTGTGTATGTGAAGTAGATGTCGCACGTGTCACTCGCCGAACGGACTCTTGACATGGTGATGTCCATAGGATGATCCGTATCATCTCCCCTCTCTTGGGAAAGATCCGACCTCAGATCAAAAACCAAATCACCATGGGAAAGAGATGGCTTCGCCGTGTAGAAGTGGACGTTCACCAAGTACTTGTCATCTTGAAGCTCGAAATGGGCACTCTCTAATGTCGCACCGTCTTGTGATTCCTTCAAAAGGAGTAAGGACAACAAACACTTGGAAAAACAAATGTGGTTAGCGTTTGTGCAAAACCAAGCATTCAATAGGTGAGTCACCCAACAAGTGTCGTCATCATGCAAAGCATATGGTGTGACAAAGGATTGTGACATGGCATGTAAGCATATCAATTGAGCACAATCAAAGATATCATGGGGACAAGCATGTAAATGTGAGGTAGTGATGCAAATATGTGTAACAAGAGAATAAGCATCTACCTCAAAGTCATAGCAAGCATGGGCAAAGCGCTCAATGAAAGGTCTATGGTAGGCATAATAAGCATTCACAACACCAAATAAAATGAAGTGTCTAAACACATGGGTCAAGTGCAAGACAATCCAAGCATAATGTGCATGGGGTGTAGTGAATATCGTGTGGCACTCAACACAATCGAAAGAGCAATTATTCATCATGTGTGAGGCAATCAAGGCAACCATGTAGAAATCAATGGGACATGACATATGTGAAGTGATGACATTGTTGCAACCAAACATATGAGAGGAGCAATGTAGCGACCAGACCTCAAACAGTCTGATCTCTGTGCTCAGGTGTCATCCCTGGATCAGTAATGCTGACACCACACAATACTTGAAGGATTTATAACAGAGTAGCAATCACACACTTATTGCATCGAGTGTCTCAATAGAGAACTTATTACAATAAATATGGCTTAAGGCCATCTATAACGATAACAGCGGAAGGCTTGGAAGATAAGTGAGTCCATCAACTCCAACGGCATCACTGAGTATAGAACCACGACCTAAAACTCCTTAATCATCGTCTGAAAAGTCTGCAACATTAACGTTGCAGCCCAAAACGGGTCAGCACATGGAATATGCTGGCAAGGTAACACATAGAGAGTAATGGAATGAAACAGCTATACTATATGCATATTTGGCTGGTGGAAAGCTCTATGGTTACAGTTTTGTGTAAAGCTAATTTTTCCCTACTGCAAAGGAATAAATTTTATTTAACTATCATGGTAGTTGTTAAACATTGAGAATGGTTGACAGCATTCTCAATCCCAATTAAGCATCATCATTAAACAAAACCCATCAAAATTAAATTTTAGAGTAACATGTTGAGATTCACATGATAATCCAAGTACTAGATACTCAAGATGTCCATAACCGGGGACACGGCTAACCATGATTAGTTTATACACTCTGCAGAGGTTTGCGCACTTTCCCCACAAGACTCGATCGCCTCCGTTTGGTTTCTCGCACTACACGGTGTTTGAGAAACGGATGACCGAGACATAGTCTTTCAGAAGCGCTAGCACCTTACGATGGATAGACCGTTACACCTACTTTCCCCTACATCTGCTAGTCTACCCTGTAAGAGTTCGCACGACTTAATCAACTATGCTAGAGCCCATAATAGCTTGTGGCTGCACACGGAAGTTTCTAGTATGAAAAATCTCATGATCCCTTTGGGCTTGGGTGGCGGTCCATAAAGAAAAACAGGCAATCCTGGAATACCCAGGTACCTCAATCCACCCAGATGTGTGTTTAAGTTGCCACCTTAGATAAACCATTTAAATTATCAAACTCACATCTGTCATGGATATCACTCACCCAATCCACGTCTACTAGCATAGCATGGCATAATAGGCAACGTAGAAGTAACTCCCAAAGGTTTGATAATACAACAGGTAATAGGTACTACCTCAACTACTTCCCATCCCACAATTTAATTAGATCCTAATCATGCAATGTTTGAGGATTGATCTAATGCAATAAAACTGGGTAGTAGGAGGTATGATCAAAGTGTTACTTGCCTTGCTGATGATCCGCGAAACCTAGAGATTCGAAGTAACAGGCGGCGCACTCCGGGTATTCTATCGTAGACAAAAAACAAGCATACAATAAGTATTCATCTAATGCACAGGTAAAAATCAAATAAGAGACCTAACCAGAAAGTTCAACTTAAGAACTCTGGTTTGCAAAAAGAATCAAATCAAACGGAGCAACGAAAGTCAAACGGCAAAAGAAACAGGCTTCGTTTACTATTCTGGATCTAGGGAAATTTTTACAGTGGAAAAAACTTGTTAAGTTGGTTAAACGGATAGAGGGTTTCGAGACGAAACTCCAGGCACTTGAATCGCCTGATTCCGATAAACGAGCGAAAAGTTATACCAAAACGAAAATCGGATGAGGAATCGCGATCAGAAAAATCGCGGACTTAATCCGAGAAAAGAAAAAAACGACGAACGTTCGCTAGAACGAACGAACGACCGCTCGCTATTTAAATAAATCGGAAAAACTGATTTATTTAAAAAACTGAAACTAAAAACGAACAAACCGTCGGAAAAACCGAACGGTTTTTCGGGAAAAGTCGGCGTCTAAAAAAAAACTACCCGGCAACTCCGGCGAGGCTCCGGCGGTGGGGCGGCGGCGGTCGGCGGCTGCGGTCGGCGGCAGCGGCGCGGTGCGGCGGCGGCGGGGCGTTGCAGCGCGACGCGGCGCTAGGGCGGCGGGGCGGCGCGCTAGGGTTTGGGGAGACCCCGGGCTGGGCTCCCCGGCTTATAAAGCCTGGACGGGCCTAGTGTCCGGGTCGGACACGACCCGTAGGTCGGTTGCGTTTTTTTTTTAAATTAATTCTGCGTAGAAAAACAAATAAAAGAAATACTAAACGGACTCCAAAAATCCCGAAATAAATTTTTCCCGGCTTCTAAAATCAAGCCGCACAAGGTGAACATTTATTTGGGGCCTAAATGCAATTTTGGAAAACGCACATTTTTCCTAAATTCAAATAAAATATCGAAAAACTCCGAAATAAAATCTTATTGATTTTATTATTAAATCCTCAATATTTCTTTATTTTGGGAAAGTCATTTTATTCCCTCTCTCATATTTTTGTAATAGAAATAATTGATGATAAAATAATTAAAATCAAATGATCTTATTCTCAAAATTTGAGAAAACTCAAATATGAAAATAACGAAATCCCCAACTCTCTCCGTGGGTCCTTGAGTTGCATAGAATTTCTAGGATCAAAACCAAAAGCAAATAAATTATGATATGGAATGATGATCTAATGTATAACATTCCAAATTGAAAATTTTGGGATGTTACAAACCTACCCCCCTTAAGATGAATCTCGCCCTCGAGATTCGGGTTGGCTAGAAAATAGGTGAGGGTGGTCCTTGAGCAAATCTTCCTCTCGCTCCCAGGTGGCTTCATCCTCCGTGTGGTGGATCCACTGAACCTTACAAAACTTGATAACCTTGCTGCGGGTGACTCGGCTGGCAAACTCGAGAATCTTAATTGGTTTCTCCTCATGGGTCAAATTGTTATCCAACTGAATTGCTTCCAATGGCACTGTGTCTCTCAAGGGTATGTCAGCCATCTCCGCATGTCACTTCTTTAGCTGAGAAACGTGGAACACATCATGAACTCCTGACAATCCTTCGGGGAATTCCAACTTGTAGGCCACTTCTCCCATACGTTCCAATACTCAATATGGTCCTACAAATCGTGGCGCTAACTTTCCCTTAACACCAAAGCGCTTTATTCCCCGAAGTGGGGATACTCGAAGATAAACTCTGTCTCCGACTTCGTAAACTGTCTCCTTGTGTTTTGAATCTGCATAACTCTTCTGCCTGGATTGAGCTACCTTGAGCCTATCACGAATCAATTTCACCTTCTGTTCAGACTCCTTAATCAAATCAGGTCCAAACAACTGGCGGTCTCCAACTTCATCCCACGACAATGGTGTCCTGCACCTCCTTCCATACAAGGCTTCGAAAGGGGGCATCTTTAAACTGGATTGATAGCTGTTGTTGTAAGAGAATTCTGCATATGGAAAATTGTCGTCCCAACTAGATCCATAATCTAGCGCACAAGCTCTCAGCATGTCCTCCAAAATCTGATTGACTCTCTCGGTCTGTCCATCTGTCTGTGGATGAAAAGCTGTGCTGAACTCTAGCCTGGTACCCAAAGTTTCGTGCAACTAATTCCAGAACTTTGAGGTAAACTGGGTTCCTCTATCTGATACTATACTCCTCGGAACTCCATGTAAGCATACAATCCTGGTCATGTATATCTTTGCCAACTTAGCACTAGTGTAAGTGGTCTTTACCGGGATGAAATGAGCTACTTTCGTCAACCGATCAACTACAACCCAAATCGAGTCATGGCCTGAACGAGTCTTGGGTAATCCCATGATAAAATCCATGCCTAACTTATCCCACTTCCATTCGGGTATCGGTAATGGTTGTAGCAATCCTGCTGGCTTCTGATGCTCTGCCTTTACTCTCTGACATACGTCACAAACTGCTACATACTCCGCAATATCTTTCTTCATTCTGGTCCACCAGAAGGTATCCTTCAAATCTAAATACATCTTGGTATTTCCTGGGTGAATCGAATATGGTGAATCGTGTGCCTCTTGCAGAATCAACTTCCTGATCTCCGGGTCATTGGGCACATAAACACGGTCTTCAAACCATAGGGTGTCGTGCTCATCCTCACGAAATCCTTTAGCCTTTCCTTCGCTCATTTTCTCCTTTATAGAGGCAATCTCCTTGTCAGTCTTCTGAGCTTCTCTGATTCTATCCATCAAAGTTGACTGAATCTCCAATGCTGCTACATAGCCTCTCGGAACTATTTCCAAACATAGCTCACGAAGATCCTCGACTAACACCTTTGGTATTTCTCCCGTCATTAGTGTATTGACATGGCTCTTATGGCTCAATGCGTCAGCTACTACATTAGCCTTTCCGGGATGGTAATGCAATCTCATATCATAATCCTTGATGAGCTCCAACCATCTCCTTTGTCTGAGGTTTAACTCCTTCTGCGTGAAAATGTATTTCAAACTCTTGTGATCCATGTACACCTCACAATGATTTCCAATCAGGAAATGTCTCCATGTTTTCAATGCATGCACTACGGCTGCTAACTCCAAATCATGCGTGGCATAATTCAATTCATGGGGTTTCAGTTGTCGTGAGGCATATGAAACAACTCTCCCTTCCTGCATAAGCACTGCTCCAAGTCCTCGTCGTGAAGCGTCGCAATACACCTCATAATCCTTGGTTTCGTCCGGCAAAATCAACACTGGTGAAGTAACCAAGCGTTTCTTCAACTCCTGGAAACTAGCCTCACACTCCTCAGTCCATATGAACTTGGTATCCTTCTTTAACAACTCCGTCATAGGTTTTGCAATTTTGGAGAAATTCTCAATAAATCTCCGATAGTATCCTGCGAGTCCAAGAAAACTCCGGATCTCTCCAACTGTTATTGGTGCCTCCCACTTGGTCATGGTATCAACTTTAGTGGGATCAACTGCTATTCCTTCTCCGAATATAACGTGTCCGAGGAATCCTACTTCCTTCAATCAAAACTCACATTTGCTAAACTTGGCATATAGTTGATGTTCCCTGAGCTTTCCAAGAACCAAACGCAAATGTTCCTTATGCTCCTCTTCATTCTTTGAGTAAACCAGAATATCATCAATGAACACCACGACGAACTTATCCAAGAACTCCATAAACACTTTGTTCATCATCTTCATAAAATAGGCAGGTGCGTTAGTCAGACCAAATGACATAACGGTATACTCGTACAGCCCATACCTGGTGGTAAAAGCTGTCTTAGGTATATCCTGTTCTCGAATCTTCAACTGATGGTACCCTGGTCGCAAATCGATCTTGGAAAACACTTTAGCTCCTTGCAATCGATCAAACAGATCATTGATCATTGGTAGTGGGTATTTGTTCTTGATCGTTACTTCATTCAACCCACGATAGTCAACAACCATCCTTAACGATCCCTCCTTTTTCTCCACTAGAAGTACTGGTGATCCCCAAGGCGACAAACTTGGGCGAATGTATCCTTTATCCAGTAACTCCTTAATTTGCTTCTTAATTTCCACCAAATCCTTTGCAGGCATCCTATATGGTCTCTTTGATATTGGCCCTGTGCCTGGCAATAGCTCAATCAAAAACTCAATATCTCTATCCGGTGGCATGCCTGGCAACTCTTCGGGAGATACGTCAGGGAAATCCCTCACCACTGGTACTTCCTCCTGCACAACTCCTGATAAGGAATTTACTTGTGTCCTATTTGGCGCATGCCGGGATACATACTTGATCCTTCTCCCTTCTGGCGTCGTAAGCAAAATTGTCTTACTGGCGCAATCGATGTTTCCCCCATACATCGACAGCCAATCCATACCGAGAATTACATCCAAACCTTGGGATTCCAGAATAATTAAATCCGTTGGAAAATATGCCTTCCTATACTTAATGGCACTTGGAAACATCCTTGACTGGCCATATACTCCGCTCCTAGTGAGCTTACTAGCATAGGTGTTCTAAGAACCTTAGTGGGCAGGTTATACTTATCCACAAATCCCCTTGATATGTATGAATGTGATGCACCAGTATCAAAAAGAACGAGTGCAGTAAATGACTTAACCAAAAACTTACCGATTACTGCATCCAGCTGCTCTTCAACCTCCTCCACATTAACGTGGTTCACCTATCCCCTGTTGAAAGGGTTCGGCTTCTTCCCAGAGCTTCCATTGCCATTCTGGCCTTCAGGACATTCATTGGCATAATGTCCGGTCTTCTGACACTTAAAGCAAGTGACTTGGCTCAGGTCTTTCTTGGCTGGGGTTGATGGGTTGGTACGGTTCTGGCTGTTGCTTCCTCCATTACCATTACCATTCTTGGTGCCATTGTGATTGTGCGAGCTACCTCCTCCATGGGTATGCTGAAAATGTCCTCCCGGTCTA
This sequence comes from Triticum dicoccoides, assembly GCF_002162155.2. Lineage (NCBI taxonomy): Eukaryota > Viridiplantae > Streptophyta > Magnoliopsida > Poales > Poaceae > Triticum > Triticum dicoccoides. The sequence goes on from NC_041388.1 coordinate 98,750,423, forward strand.
GGGGTAAATCGCGGCTTCTGCTGAGCTCCTAAATTGTACTTTCCTTGTGCATACTTCCTCTTGCGATTTTCAATTTGCTGCTGCTTCCCTTCAATCATAAGAGCGCGATCTACCAACTCCTGGTAGTTGTTGAAGGTTGCTACCATCAACTGCATGCTCAACTCATCATTCAGTCCTTCCAGAAACTTCTCCTGCTTAGCTGCATCCGTAGCAACATCATCTGGGGCATAACGTGCTAACTTACTAAAGTCCTCCACATACTGGCCAACTGTCCGTCCTCCTTGGCGCAAGTTGCGAAACTCTCGCTTCTTCAAGGCCATAGCTCTTGCTGAAACATGGGCAGTTCAAAAAGCCTGCTGAAACTGGTCCCATGTGACAGTGTCGACAGGGAAAGTGGCTGTGAAATTCTCCCACCATGATGCTGCGGGTCCTTCAAGCTGATGTGCGGCAAACTTCACCTTCTCCGCATCTGTGTATCCTGCTGTGGTCAACTCTCTAGCTGTCTTGCAGAGCCAATCATCTGCTACTATCGGCTCGGTGCTACTGAAAAACACCGGCGGATTTAGCCTAAGAAAATGGGCTAAGTGATCAACAGGTGGTGGTGATGGTGGTGGGTTGTTGTTGTTGTTGTTCCCCTGATTCTGATTCTGGACTAGCAACTGCATCAATGTGTTCTGCTGCTGGATCAACTGAGTGAGCTCCGGTGGAAAGGTAAATCCGGGGTCACGTCTCGGAGGCATCTGAGGGTTTAGAAAAGATGAGATTTAAGGATAGAGGGGGTCTAAAGAGAAAATACTACCCATATGCACATGAGGCAAAAGCAAACAATTCACTTCATTCAATCAAACAAGGGCATACAATCGATCTAACTATCGCAAAAGTGCTCGGACTACCGTATTTACATGGTGGACTACTACTACTAATGAGGTGGTCTACTAGAAATATTCTTCGGTTGCAGACTCCATGATATCTGCTCCGACTTCATCAACATAGTCATCATCGCTATCATCTGGGTCTGAGTCAGTGTCCTCGATGATGATGTAGTCTTCCGGGCGAATCTACTTGGGTTCTTCGTCTTCATCTACTGGTGTAGGGCCTCCCATAAATATTCCGATCTTCTTGATCAGATCGTCATTCTTCTCCACTAATACTTGTATTTCCTCTTCATAATCTTCACGTGTAGCCTTGAGTTCTTCCTCCAGTTCCTTGATTCTTGTCCTTGCCTTCTTCAGGTCTATCATGTCGGCGCACATCTGGTTCTCCTGACGTCGAATGTGCTGGTTTAATTCCTGGATAAAAGCTGCAATTGATCTATCCTTTCTGGTGCTAATCATCTCCCAGTGCTCATCTCGGCGCCCACAAATATGGTAGATAGTATCTTTGAGATCATTGTGGTAGACTTCTCCAATGCGTCCCATGGCGATATGAGCTGCCATGCTCTTTCCTAGACTCCAAGTTGGTGCATCAAAAGAAAACTCTATGGGCTCAGTGACTGGCATGAACGTCCTTCCTGGAACTTAAACTTGAATCATCCAGTGCTCTTCTTCAGGTAAGGTGGCGTTGTAGGTTCCGGTGAAGCTTGGTACTCCTATGTTCAGGTATCTAGTGACTTCCTTCAGGTGACGTCCAAAGGGTGTATCTTCATCCGGTTGCGTGAACTTGTTCCTTGCATCCGCCATCCTAAAAAGTAGAAAGGATGAGAGGTCAGAAGAGAAGAGAGTGAATAGTGATCTAGGTCTTTAGCTTAGTGGTCGTGTTCTACAGTCAGCGTGTGCTCTGATACCATCTTTGTAGCGACCAGACCTCAAACAGTCTGATCTCTATGCTCAGGTGTCATCCCTAGATCAGTAATGCTGACACCACACAGTACTTGAAGGATTTATAACAGAGTAGCAATCACACACTTATTACATCGAGCATCTCAATAGAGAACTTATTACAATAAATATGGTTTAAGGCCATCTATAACGATAACAGCGGAAGGCTTGGAAGATAAGTGAGTCCATCAACTCCAACGGCATCACTGAGTATAGAACCACGACCTAAAACTCCTTAATCGTCGTCTGAAAAGTCTGCAACATTAACGTTGCAGCCCGAAACGGGTCAGCACATGGAATATGCTGGCAAGGTAACACATAGAGAGTAATGGAATGAAACAACTATACTATATGCATATTTGGCTGGTGGAAAGCTCTATGGTTACAGTTTTGCGTAAAGCTAATTTTTCCCTACTGCAAAGAAATAAATTTTATTTAACTATCATGGTAGTTGTTAAACATTGAGAATGATTGACAGCATTCTCAATCCCAATTAAGCATCATCATTAAACAAAACCCATCAAAATTAAATTTTAGAGTAACATGTTGAGATTCACATGATAATCCAAGTACTAGATACTCAAGATGTCCATAACCGGGGACACGGCTAACCATGATTAGTTTATACACTCTGCAGAGGTTTGCGCACTTTTCCCCACAAGACTCGATCGCCTCCGTTTGGTTTCTCGAACTACACGGTGTTTGAGAAACGGATGACCGAGACATAGTCTTTCAGAAGCGCTAGCACCTTACGGTGGATAGACCGTTACACCTACTTTCCCCTACATCTGCTAGTCTACCCTGTAAGAGTTCGCATGACTTAATCAACTATGCTAGAGCCCATAATAGCTTGTGGCTGCACACGGAAGTTTCTAGTATGAAAAATCTCATGATCCCTTTGGGCCTGGGTGGCGGTCCATAAAGAAAAATAGGCAATCCTGGAATACCCAGGTACCTCAATCCACCCAGATGTGTGTTTAAGTTGCCACCTTAGATAAACCATTTAAATTATCAAACTCACATCTGTCATGGATATCACTCACCCAATCCACGTCTACTAGCATAGCATGGCATAATAGGCAACATAGAAGTAACTCCCAAAGGTTTGATAATACAACAGGTAATAGGTACTACCTCAACTACTTCCCATCCCACAATTTAATTAGATCCTAATCATGCAATGTTTGAGGATTGATCTAATGCAATAAAACTGGGTAGTAGGAGGTATGATCAAAGTGTTACTTGCCTTGCTGATGATCCGCGAAACCTAGAGATTCGAAGTAACAGGGGGTGCACTCCGGGTATTCTATCGTAGACAAAAAAAAGCATACAATAAGTATTCATCTAATGCACAGGTAAAACTTAAATAATAGATCTAACTAGAAAGTTCAACTTAAGAACTCCAGTTTGCAGAAAGAATCAAATCAAACGGAGCAACGAAAGTCAAACGGCAAAAGAAACAGGCTTCGTTTACTATTCTGGATCTAGGGAAATTTTTACAGTGGCAAAAACTTGTTAAGTTGGTTAAACGGATAGAAGGTTTCGAGACGAAACTCCGGGCGCTTGAATCGCCTGATTCCGATAAACGAGCGAAAAGTTATACTAAAATGAAAATCGGATCAGGAATCGCGATCAGAAAAATCGCGGATTTAATCCGAGAAAAGAAAAAAAACAACAAACGTTCGCTAGAACGAACGAACGAACGCTCGCTATTTAAATAAATCGGAAAAACCGATCTATTAAAAAAACCGAAACTAAAAATGAACAAACCGTCAGAAAAACCGAACGGTTTTTCGGGAAAAGTCGGTGTCTAAAAAAAACTACCCGACAACTCCGGCGGGGCTCCGGCGGTGGCGGCGGGGCGGTGCAGCGCGGCGGCGGGGCGGTGCAGCGCGGCGGTGGCGACGCTAGGGCAGCGGGGCGGCGTGCTAGGATTTGGGGAGACCCCGGGCTGGGCTCCCCGGCTTATAAAGCCTGGACGGGCCTAGTGTCTGGGTCGGACACGGCCCGTAGGTCGGTTGCATTTTTTTTAATTAATTCTGCGCAGAAAGACAAATAAAAGAAATACTAAACGGACTCCAAAAATCCTGAAATAAATTTTCCCCGACTTCTAAAATCAAGCTGCACAAGGTGAACATTTATTTGGGGCCTAAATGCAATTTTGAAAAACACACATTTTTCCTAAATTCAAATAAAATATCGAAACACTCTGAAATAAAATCTTATTTGATTTTATTATTAAATCCTCAATATTTCTTTATTTTGGGAAAGTCATTTTATTCCCTCTCTCATATTTTTGTAATAGAAATAATTGATGATAAAATAATTAAAATCAAATGATCCTATTCTCAAAATTTGAGAAAACTCAAATATGAAAATAACGAAATCCCCAACTCTCTCTGTGGGTCCTTGAGTTGCGTAGAATTTCTAGGATCAAAACCAATAGCAAATAAATTATGATATGCAATGATGATCTAATGTATAACTTTCCAAATTGAAAATTTGGGATGTTACCAGCAAGTAATCCAAGAATTGGATGCAACACACAAGGCATATATATCATGATGCATGTAACGGTGAAAATGACAAGTCGAAACAAGATCTCTAACATCTGTGCAATCAAGTGGTACAAGATGAACAATAAGTCTCATGGTGCAAGCAACACAAGCAGTATGATCCATCATATCCATGCTCAAGAAAGATGTCACCTTGTAGGCGTGTCCTTGTGCGTCCTTCACAATGCCGAAGTACAAGCAAGTGCGATGTAGAATCGTCGCGGTAGAAGGTGGTTCGCTCTCAAGAGCTCAGATGGTCAACTCATGTGAAGTGGAAGTCGACACAAAGTCCAAGTATCCTACACATGCACACAACAAAAGAAAGAATGAATGTGCATGGTGGAAAAAACACATCATCCATCATGATGGTTCTCTTCTTTTGCACATGAACATTAGTAGCACAAGTGCATGAATAATATGATGCAATAATGGCTATATTCATGGCACTAGGTAGATGGTGCAAAGAGGTAAGACAAGCATGCTTCACAAGAAATATGTCAAAATCTCCAAATATATATGAGAATGCTATGGGGGCAATCTCATGAGCAAGACTAGAATCATTGTTGCACTCAACACATGGCAAATCGTCTAACATGAGAGTGGCAACACATGGAGATATATGAAAAGATGCAATAACAATCATGTGCAAAGCATGTAAATGGTTGTCATCAACCACATGGATGAGCAAGTATGAATCATTTGTGATGCAACATAAGCAATCGTAGGAATCAAGTCATGCAATCTAGTAGTGCGGAGATGCAACATACTAGCGGAAATCGTGGCAATCATGTCATGTGAGCAAATAATAGGCATAGGCAATGCACATGACATATCGCAAGCACAAACACAAAGCAAGACCATAGTATCATCATAGGCATGGGGCACAAAGCAAACATGGCAATAACAAGCAATATCTCCACCAAGCTTACAAATACACATACAAGTATGAGAATCAATCATCATGTGTAATGCAAAGCATGGGTCACGAATGCATGGCAAAGGCATAGTAATGAACATATCATGCAAAGTGAACATGGCAAGATGGGCATATAATATGTAATGGACAATAACCCATAACCATGTGAGTGCCATGTAGAATGAATGCGTGAAGAGATTGGTGGGGAAGACAATCCATGGGATCCCAAGTCATCGTTGCTCTCTAGAGCTCCTTTTGTCAACTCGTGGGATTGCGAGGTTGACAAGTATTCATGGGTACCTACACAAAAGAAACACAAACCAAAGAAATTGTGTGTGTTGTAAATGTACATATCATCCATCATGATGTGTATGTGCACGTGTGAGTTAGCACAAGGTAAGCATTGCTCAAAGAAATTTGATGCATGGTAATAATAACATGACATCCATCATCAAAGAATAGTTGTTATGTATAACACGATGGGGACGCAAATTAAGCATACAAGTATAACAAGTGTGTGGCACAACAATAGCATTTTTATTCATGGGGAGCATGTTGTGCACACAAGTATTGGGATCATGCAATGGATGGGATGAATCAAAATCTCCTAAAATGTATGAGGAAACTATGGGGGTCTCCTCATGAGCAATATTGGAAACATCATATGGAGAAAATGGACAACATCCAGAACAATGGATATCCGAAGCTAGGTGGTCATGGCATGGCATATGAGATAAATGATGCAAAGGGAGCATATCAATATCATCACAATAAAAACAAATGCCGATAACCATGGGCTTGTCATCTATGCCATATGTGCAAATTGGGTTTATTTTAATAGCATATGCATATTCACTATGAAGAGATTGCAAATATGACATATGATTGATCTCATGCATAGCATATGACAAGTCAAGTGGATTGTCAAACATGATGTGACCTAAAGAATGATCACAAGAAATCCTGTGTAACATGGCATCACAACTAATAGACTCCACATGGCAATCATCATACTCATCATAAATGGGTAAATCATCGCATGGGGAAGTTGCACTAGCATGAAGCATGGTAATAGGTTGATCAACATCATGCAAGCAATCAATGTCAAGAATTTCCACTAGTGGCACTAGAGCATACCGTTTTCATTCCACTCAAGTGGTGTAGGTGAGGTGGGAAAGACCAAATGGTGGTCATCTTCATCTTGATGGAACCATGTGGGGGTGCATCATATTCCACCATGGCCATCGTCTTGTCCAAAGGGAGGGCGAAGTCATCGCGAATTGGTGCGTCATCATAGATGGGACCTAGCACCAAATGAGAAAACACAATAGAGGTAGAGGTCAAGTCGTTAGTGTTGAAAATGGCCTCACATGACCTATCAACTATCTCACTCTCTCTATGTGGTGGTTCACTGATAACCCACAAGTATAGGGGATCAATTGTAGCCTCTTTCGATAAGTAAGAGTGTCAAACCCAATGAGGAGCTAAAGGTAGAACAAATATTCCCTCAAGTTCTATCGACCACCGATACAACTCTACGCACGCTTAACGTTTGCTTTACCTAGAATAAGTATGAAACAAGAAGTACTTTGTAGGTGTTTTTGGATAGGTTTGCAAGAATATAAAGTGCACATAAATAAAAAGTAGGGGCTGTTTAGATAGGCATGTCATCCCTGACTTGGAATTCTATGCACTTATGATTGGAACTATTAGCAAGCGTCCGCAACTACTGACGTTCATTAAGGTAAAACCCAACCATAGCATTAAGATATATTGGCCCCCCTTCAATCCTGTATGCATCAATTTCGATGCTAGGTTGAAGCTTCTGTCACTCTTGCCCTCCAATACATAGTCCTATCAACATACAACTAACCCTATGGTGTGATCCACGCGCGCGCTCATATGATGGGCACCAAAGGACAGCAACATAACCACACGCAATTTAAACCAATCATATCAATTCACCAATTACCGATAGGACAACGAAAATCTACTCAGACATAATAGGATGGCAACACATCATTGGATAATAATATGAAGCATAAAGCACCATGTTCAAGTAGAGGGTACAACGGGTTGCGGGAGAGTGGACCTCTGTAGATAGAGGGGGAAGGTGATGGAGATGTTGGTGAAGATGCCGTAGGTGTTGGTGAAGATCGCGGTGATGATGATGGCCCCGGCGGCATTCCGGCGGCACCGGAAGCGAGGGGGAGAGAGCCCCCCTTCTTCTTCTTCTTCCTTGACCTTCTCCCTAGATGGGAGAAGGGTTTCCCCTCTGGTCCATGGCCTCCATGGCATGGGAGGGGCGAGAGCCCCTTCGAGATTGGATCTGTCTCTCTTTGTTTCTGCGTTCTAGGATTCTGCCCTTTCACCATTTCTTATATATCCGGAGATCCGTAACTCCGATTGGATTGAAACCTTCTCCCAAATTTTCTCCGAAAATTAGCTTTCTTGCGGCCAAAGAAGAGCAGCAACCACCTTACGAGGGGCCCACGAGGGTCAGGGGCGCGCCCCCTGCCTCGTGGCCCCCTCGGGCACCTTCTCGCGTTGATTCTTCTTCCCATATTTCACAAATATTCCAAAAATATTCTCCTCCCGTTTTAATTCCGTTTGGACTCCGTTTGGTATGGGGTTTCTGCGAAACATAAAACATGCAACAAACAGGAACTGGCACTGGGCAATGGATCAATATGTTAGTCCCAAAAATAGTATAAAAAGTTGCCAAAAGTATATGAAAGTTGTATTATATTGGCATGGAACAATCAAAAATTATAGATACGACGGAGAGTATCATTCACTTACTCCCTCAAGGTAGGTGCACTCAATCTCACGTATGGTGGAGTCACTCATCTCACTCAAGTGGTGGGGGTTGTGGCTCTCCTCACATGGGAATTGTAGTAACACATCATATATGGGGCTAGTGGTGAAGTCACTCTCACTCTCAATATGGTGGCAGAAGTCACTCAAGTCATCATACGTCGCCGTGGTCGAAGGGAAAATCCCATGCTCAACCATCTTGTCATCATCGCCGTGGATGAAGGCCGAAGATGGCACATCATCACTCTCGCCTCCTACGATGGAAGCATCATCCTTGCTCGTCACCATGTCACTCGCCTCCAAAGCTTGGTCCTTGATGGTCTCCATAGTCGTAGTCGTCGCCGCACCATCTTGAAAAAGAGTCGAAGTAGACTCGGCATCATCAATGCAACAAAGAGGGATGGCGGTGAAGTCGAACTTGGGAGCATCGTCTTGGAGCTCGTCGGGCTTGGACATCATGGTGGTACTAGCCTCATGCTCGTTCTCATGGAGCTTGGTTGTCGCGAAGTGTGCTTGGGGTGGAGAATCTTTGGCCTTCATGAGTTCTTGTTCCGCCTTGAGAGCACCAATGTAGTTGTCGTCGAGGGACTTGTAGTTCTCGAGGAAGATCATCTTGGAGATGTTGTTGTGCAATCACATCATGAAGTGGAACTTCAGCGAAATGGGGTCGTCCACGCCGGCTCGTTGGAAGGCAATCTTCATCTCCTTGAAGGACTCGTCGATGGACTTGGATCCTTGTATGGTGTTCTCCAATTGGCTTTGAAGTTATTCCTTGTAGGTTGGAGGCACGAACTCTCGCTGCAAAGCTCTCTTCGTCTTGGGCCAACTCATGTTGTAGCTTTTTTTGGTGTGTGAAGCCATCATGTGTACGTGTAGCTGTGGAAGTTTCTTGTGGCGCACTTCACTTGATCTTCGGGAGGAACTTGATGTAGCTTGAGGTAGTCGTCCATCAAACGTTCCCACTCGAGATACTCCTCGGGTTCTAGAGTTCCATAGAAAGGAATCTCATGGTCGATGTCGAGGTCGTAGTAGCTCGTGGAAGTCGCAGACTTGAGCTTGGGGAGATTCTCTTGAGCATAGTCTTGAGGTGCTTGTTGGCGAAGATGCTGTATATCTGAAGGTGAAGATGCCTTGAAGTTGCTTGGCGAAGATGCCAAGGGAGATGGTGAAGTTGTTGAGCGGTTGTTGGTGTTGAGCTCTTGACCTTCACATTCGTAGTGGTTATGGTGTCTATGTCGATGTGACCTTGCCGGAGATGGTAGCTTGGAAGCATGTGTACTTGAGCGTCTTCTCGAAGATGAGGAAGATCACTTGTAGGACTTGATGAGGGCTTTGATCTCCTGCATTTGAGCTTGCATCTTGGCGTCCGTAGAGTTATTCGTGGCATCGAACTCGTTGTTGTTCTTGTGGATCGAAGGTGAAATGCCTTGCCTATCCATCACAAGACTCGAGTATAGGTGAGTAGGAAATGAGATAAACAATACCAAGTTACCTTTTCCCAAAGTTGAGGATGTATTCCGTTTCACTCAATGTGAGATGAAAGAATAGTGGAATTGGTACCAGACTTGTTCACTCACACCTACAAACTAAAGCTTATGGAGTAGCTCGGTGAGGATAGTGGCACACAAATTTAATGCAGAATGTTAGCAAGAGTCAATAATGTTGAAAGAGATTCACAAATTCGCAAGTGAAACAAGTAGACCAATAGCAATGAATGGCACACGGAAACACACACACGGATAGATAAATGGGGTCGTGCAACCAAGGAATGAGATCAAAATGTGGAATCCACAAAAAATGCTCTTGTTGCAAAAGTCTAGAGAGACGCTAGCACGATTGCTCAAAAGGCGGATACGACACTTGTGCACAACCTATAGGAGACAAAAATGCAACGACTTCTATCCCAAGTATGCTATATATGTATGATGTTCCGATGCTATGATCCAAGATGATCGGATATGACAATCTTATATGCAATGTGTTATGATGCTATGGCTATTGCTTACCAGCTTCTTTGCTCTCTCTTTTTCTTTGCTTGAAAGCTTATTCTTTTTTTTATATATGGCCACAATGTGGAATGCACAAACCAAGATAGCGATTGGGTATATGCGGGAAAAAACTTGAGGCACAAGAGATGATATGATGATACCAATATAATATGGTATGTATATAATGGAAGGTGTAGATTGATGATCACTAATGTGCACAAGTAACGTTGCCTGCAATACACAAATAGCTAGTATCGATAGGCAAGTGACACAAAATGGGCTAGGGGTTATCAATGCAATGGCAAGGGAATATACAATGGAGGGATACCACGATACCAAGATGATATGGAGGTTACCGTCAAGGGTTTGTCGTTTGTATGCCACGGACGGATGATGGTGAAGTGGTCAATGTCGATGACGAACTCGAGGCGATGATGAGTGGCGGTGATCTTGATGGAGATACCAAGATGATGGTGACTCGTCCCTAAGTAGCCGAAACACCTTAGGAAACGAAAAAACCGCGAACTCAAAATCTGAAATGTCAAATGTAAAATGGTTGTAGCGGGAATGCGGTGGTGGTTTTTTGGAAGCTCAATGGAATTGCGGAATGGCAATGATGGGTTGTGGAGTACGCAATGCGGAAATGGAGGGTAAGGTGGTGGACTATACATGGTGTCGGAGTTGGAAGCACGGTCCCTAAGTAGCCAAAACACCTTAGGAGACACAACTCACAACACAAACAAAATTGGGTTAAGTTGGGGTGGTGGAAGTGTATGGTGGTGGTTGATGAAGAAGCAACCATCCCTAAGTAGCCTAAACACCTTAGTAGACTCGAATCACAACTCAAACAACCACTAATGCTATGGTGGTTTTGCGGAAGTTAAGGTGGAAGCCCTAGGCAAAGATGCCAAAGTCCAAAAATTTGATGGAGTCAAATGGTGTTGGAAGTATTTTTATGGGAAGGTCGATGTCAAGAGCTTCTCAACGAGCTAAAGAACGCGAAAATCGAACTCCGGATGAATTAGTTATGGACAAAACGTTGAAACGGGGAAGGCTGAAATCCCAGGGGCTGGACATCCGGGGTTGGGTCCGGATTCTCGGGTGTCAGTGTCCAGAACCAAGGAGATTTGGCGTTCCAGGAGCCGGATGTCCGGCCCGACGATTCCAGGTTGGGATTTGGACTTCACAACTCGATTTGGGGACGGAAATAGATGATTTTAGGGGCAAAATTGGAGAGATTTTGTGGATGGAAAGTGGGGAAACTTGGGGAAATTCTAGATCCACTCGAAACCAAGAAAATCCATGGATTAAAATCAACAAAACATCATCAAACCAACAAATCACAAAAAAAATTGGGGGCTATTTTTGGTGAGGATTTTCGAAATTGGGGAAGAACACAACAAAATTAGGCTAGAAAACAAAGAGGGGAGGCTCCAAAATCATGATCAGCGTGGCTCATGATACCAAGATGATATCATGAGACAAGCTGGTTCTGATCCAAGATGATATAGGGTGGAACCCTATACGGCCGATCTTTCATGAAAGGAGCGGATCCCGCGAAGAACATGAAGAACAGGAGGGGAGAATGGAGAGAAAACACAAGGGGAAACACTCAAGAACAAGTCCAATCACACATCCACTAGACAATCAAACACACAAGATCCACAAGGTACATGAACAACAAAGGGAAAGATATAAGGTAAGGTTCATCTCCATGAGGAGGTCTTGAATCCACGAGGGGATCTTCCCGTGAAGGGTCTTGAATCCAAGGTGGATCTTATCCGAAGAGGTGTTGCGGTCTCTCTCGTGAAGTAGATCCATAATGGATGAGCAAAGCTTTATCTCTAAATGAGCTACTATTTGCTAACCCTAACTAGGAGGAGGTGGAGGAGTATATATAGTCTAAGGCCACGAAGGGGTAAGTGAGGAGGGGATAAATGGGCCTCTGGCCCGGCTGTGCACGCGCAGGTGCCGGATGTCCGGGCTGGGGGCCAGATGTCCGAGGCTTCAGGAGGCGCCGGATGTACAGGGCTTGGGCCGGATGTTCGGGCTGAAGTGGCCAAACTTCTGGTGCTTTCTGTCATCGATGCCGGATTTCCGGGAGAGAGGCCAGATGTCTGGCAGTTGGCGGGGCGCCGGATGTCCGGCCGCTGATGCCATTGGTCGTCTGTGGGGCAGCTCTTGTGCGGCTGCCCAGGCGCCGGATGTCCGGCCTCTGGCCCGCATGTCCGACCGCTGTAGCTTCAGCAGCTCTGTCTTCTTCCGTCGTCTCTTCTAGGCTTCCCTCGCGGATGGTGCAGTTGTTCCTTGGCGCTTGCACTCCTCCTCGTCATCCATAGTGTTCCGACAATACCTATGCATGCACACGAGTGGAGTGTCAAGTAGTATACCATCCTCGAAGGTGTCAAATGAGCACGTGTAAAGGAGATGATTTACCTTTGTGTATGTGAAGTAGATGTCACACGTGTCATTCGCCGAACGGACTCTTGACATGGTGATGTCCATAGGATGCTCCGCATCAAGTGGGGTCCATATGGAAACCAAGGGATATTAAGGCCTCCTTTTAATAGAGAATCAGAACAAAACATTAGCACATAGTGAATACATGAACTCCTCAAACTACGGTAATCATAGGAAAGGATCCCAATTATACCTTGGGATATGTGGATCATAACAAGTAATAGGTGCGTATAACTTGCAATATAGGATCAAGAACACAAATATATTCATGAAAACATAAAGGGTTCAGATATGAAATCATGGCACTCGGGCTCTAATGACAAGCATTAAGCATCGCAAAGTCATAGCAACATCAATCTCAGAACATAGTGGATACTAGGGATCAAGCCCTAACAAAACTAACTCGATTACATGATAAATCTGATCCAACCCATCACCGTCCAGCAAGCCTATGAAGGAATTACTCACACCCGGTGGTCAGCATCATGAAATTGGTGATGAAGGAGGGTTGGTGATGATGATGGCGACGAATCCTCCTCTTCGGAGCCCAAAACAGACTCTAGATCTGCCCTCCCGATGAAGAACAGGAGGTGTCGGCGGCTCTGTATCATGAAACGCAATGAAACTTCTTCTCTTATTTTTTTCTCCAAGAATATGAATTTATAGTATCAAGATTAGGGTCGGCGGAGCCTCGTGGGCCCCGTGAGGGCGCACCCTGGTGCCTCGTGGGCAGTAGGTACGGTGGCCCCCTCCAGTGGGTCTTTGCTCCAGTATATTTTTGTTCCATAAAGAAACTCCAAAAAGTTTCATCCAATTCCAAGAACTTTTATTTCTGGACAAAAAACACCATGGTAGTTCTGCTAAAAACAACGTTAGACCGGGTTAGTTTCATTCAAATCATGCAAATTAGATTCCAAAACAAGAGCAAAAGTGTTTGGATAAGTAGATATGACGGAGACATATCAGGGCCCCCCTCTAGTGGGTCTTGGCTCTAGTATTTTTTTATATATTCCATAATTCTCTAAAAAGTGTCATCAAATTCCAAGAACTTTTATTTCTGCATAAAAACAACACCATGGTAGTTATGCTGAAAACAACATTAGTCCGGGTTAGTTTCATTCATATCATGCAAGTTGGAGTCCAAAACAAGAGCAAAAGTGTTTGGAAAAGTAGATACGACAGAGACGTATCAAGTAGCAGTCAAAACAGGAGAGCCATTCACTTGGGAGAAGTTTAAGAAGGAGATCAGGACATCAATTAGTCTTGTGAAGTTGGTAGAGAAGCCAAAACCCGGAGGAGATGATCTAGCTAGGAAGTCAGACCGCAAGGATGACAAATGTGATTTTGAGAGCCTTCCGTTCTCTGGATCAGTTACCCAGATGGAAGCAGAACAGTGGATCCAAAAGATGGAGACACACAGAGGACCAGCGCCATTGAGGAGAAGGATATGGTACAATATGCAGCGATGCACTTGACCGAGGAAGCCATAACTTGGTGCGAAATGCATCAAATGATCGATGAGAAATAGAATAACCTTACTTGGAACGAACTTGGAGCAGCTTTGCTGAGATCCCATCTTGTTACACTGATGCGGCTTGAAACTGCATTGGTATTTCCCCAAAGAGGAAGGGACGATGCAGTACAACTACGGTAGGTATTTCCCTCAGTTGTGAAACCAAGGTATCAATTCAGTAGGAGAACCAGGCAACACTATGTAAATGGTACCTACTCACAAAGAACAAATACTTGCAACCTGACACGTAAGAGGTGTTGTCAATCCCTCCACGGTAAAAAGATAGATTAAATTGTATGAGTTTGGATAAATAGATCTAATAAAACACGAAAAAAGTGCAGCAAGGTATTTTTTGGGTTTTGGAATAGTAGATCTAAAAACAAATATGGCAAAAGATAGATTGGAAAGCAAATATGATAAAAGATAGACCAGGGGGCCATAGATTTCACTAGTGGCTTCTCTCGAGAAAATAGCACACGTCGGGTAAACAAATTATTGTTGGGAAATTTATAGAAAACAAATAATTATGATGATATCCGAGGCAATGATCAAGTATATAGGCATCACGTCCAAGATTAATAGACCGAAACGATTCTGCATCTAATTACCAAGATATCCAAGGTACCTGGTATGTCTTGACTTGGCATAGATCTCCCCAGCAACGGTGCCAGAAATTCTTCCTGCTACTTTGTGACACCCCTGATTCAATTGTACACTAATCATACACGCAAATGTGTACGATCAAGATCAAGGACCCACGGGAAGATATCACAACACAACTCTAGACACAAATAAAATAATACAAGCTTCATATTACAAGCCAGGGGCCTCGAGGGCTCGAACACAAGCTCGATACACAAGTGTCAGCGGAAGCAACAATATCTGAGTACAGACATAAGTTAGACAAGACTGCCTTAAGAAGGCAAGCACAAAAACAACAATGATCGAAGAGGCAAGGCCTCCTGCCTGGGACCTCCTAACTACTCCTGGTCGTCGGCGGTCTCCATGTAGTAGTATCCATCAGCGGTGGCATCTGGCTCCAGGGATCCACCATCTGGTTGCATCAACCGGAAAGAAGAAAGAAGGGGGGAAAATGGGTAGCAAAGCAACCGTGAGTACTCATCCAAAGTACTCTCAAGCATCATATCTATACTAAGTATGCATTAGTATCAAATGGAAGGGTTGTATCTGTGGACTGAACTGCAGAATGCCAGAATAGAATGGAAGGCCTAGCCTATCGAAGACTAGCATCTTCAAGCTGCTCCAAGCATCTTGCATCATGTAGAAGAGTATAGAATAGCAGTTTAATTAACAAGCATGGTGTAGAATTAACGCCCAGAGATCCTTTCTCGACTCCCTGCGAGAAAGCAATCCCAGAGCCACATATCCATCACATGTCTCAAGTAACCAGTTCTAGTTGTAATAGATCAGGATACAAGTCTGAACGTCCATTACCATGGACACGGTATTTGAATATATAACTTCCCTGCAGGGGTGCACCACGTTACCCAACACGCTTGATTACTCTGGCCAGACACACTTTTATGAGTCAATGTCCGGCCTCGGATGATCAACACGTCGCAACCCTACCTAAGCTCATCAGAGAGGTCCCCGTCGGTCTACATGCTAAGCACTTCGGGGTCTTGGGCCCATCGCCCGTTGCACTCCGGGTCATTGCACACAGGGTGAATACCAGCACCGCCTCGGATGGCCAGCACAATCCGACCGTGCCGCAATGCTGAAGTGGACGTCTGACAAAGCTTCGGCTGATACTGCGACGTCGAGGCCCATAACTATTCTCGCATGGTGGTTAGTGCGCAAAGGCCAGAGGCCACCTCAGAGCAAATACCCAAACCTGTTAGTGCATTGGGGGCTCGCGGAGACGAGCAGACACTCACGATAATGTGACCCTGTCGCCCCATCTCGTACTTACGACAAGGGCCCAGAATTCCTGGTCGTGCCTCGTAGAAAACTCGCAGGTGCTCTACAGGCCCGCCCGACTTTCACATCAACTCGCGGGTACCCCTCAGGGCCGACCTGACTTCAACAATGGCCTCAAGTAATGTCCAGGTAACCGTGTGTCCAAAACATCTAGGGGGAAACCCGAGGAATCACCCTCGGTGGATTCCACTCGATGTAATCATCAAGGTAAATGTAGGAGGAATCACCCTCGAGGTCCACACTTGAGGAGTTGCACGACAGAGTCGTATCAGGAGTGGTGAAAGAGGAATTACCCTCATTGACCACTACCGAATAGCTACACTACAGAGTTGTCATCGGGAGTGCGTTACGAGGTATCACCCTCGGCACTCAATAGTAGCTCTGCATAGTCGGGCAACAAAAGGGGCATGATGTGATGTGAGGTGTCGGGCTCTGGTCGTCGATCACGTTGATCGAGTCGTCAATGATGAAGCAGGGGAAACAAGGACAAGGTGGGGGTCACTGATGGATCAGTAACCAACCTATACTAAGCAGCTTAGAATAAGAAGGTAAGGTAACAATAAGCAGGTTACAAAAGCAGACTATGCATCAGAATAGGAGCAATCAATTACAGTAGAAAAATCTAATGCAAGCATGAGAGAATGGAATGGGCGATATCGGGATGATCAAAGGGGGAGGGGGCCTTGCCTGGAAGCTCTGCTGAAAGGGAAGAAAGGTCGTCGATGACGTAGTCAATCACAGCGACATCATTAGCGGTCTCGGGGTCTACTGGAGAGAGGAGAGGGAAGAAATAGTAAATATAATGCATACAGATGCAACACCGATGCATGACGGGGTAACACGCGGGGCTAGGGGTGTTATAACGCAATGCTACACGATACCAGCGAAGGGGGATAACATCTGGGAAAGTTTCCTTGAAGTTTGCATTTTCCAGACACATGAAACGGAGGGGGACGGTTGCATGTTCGCTATGCTAGGGGCACATGATAGATGATCGGAGAGCGTATTCAGATCCGTCATAGTTCTTTGAGCAACTTTCATGTATAAACCTTTTTCATCCGAGTTACGGATTATTTTCTATGAATTTCTAAAGTTTTAATAATATTCTGAAATTGTTATTAATTCAAAAATAAACAGGACATTGCTAGGTGCACCCAGTGTAGTGCACCAGAGGATGACAGTGGGTCCAGGGGGTCCCAGTTGACCCAGTAAACAGTCAACTATTGACTAGTCAAAACTACAGATCAGGCCCAGGTGTCATTCACACATATTCAACATTTTCTTTATTTTAGTGGATAATTAAAAGGGGGTCCACCTATCATAGACAAGTATTTTAATAAATTTATTTAACTAGCTAATTTAGCAGTGGGGACCCACATGTAATAGACTAGTTAGAGAAGGTTAGTCTAAAGGAGGATTAGCACTAATAAAGGGCAGGCCCGTACGGGAACTGGCCTTGGGCCATTGCTGGGGCGTGCATGCGCGGGGCACAAAGGCCATACCCAGGGCGAGCGAGGCAGCAACAGAGGCCGCGGGCGCGCGTGATGCAGGAGCAGCAAGTGGCGGGCGGAGCCGGCGAGGCTGTGCAGCGCCAGCAAGTAGCAGCCGCGCTCAGGGCAATAGCAATGAGTAGGCGAGGGCGGAGGTGCGCGGGGTGGCGCGGTCGCAGCGGGCAGCGGCAAGTGATACATCTCCAACGTATCTATAATTCTTGATTGCTCCATGCTATATTATCTACTGTTTTGGACATTATTGGGCTTTATTATCCACTTTTATATTATTTTTGGGACTAACCTATTAACCAGAGGCCCAGTCCAGAATTGCAGTTTTTTGCCTGTTTTAGGGTTTTGAAGAAAAGGAATATCAAACGGAGTCCAAACGGAATGAAACCTTCGGGAACGTGATTTTCTCATCGAATACAACTCAGGAGACTTGGAACCTACATCAAGACACGTAACAGGAGGCCACGAGGTAGGGGGCGCGCCTACCCCCCCCCCCCGGCGCGCCCTCCACCCTCGTGGGCCCCCTGTTGCTCCACTGACGTACTTCTTCCTCCTATATATACCCACGTACCCCCAAATGATCAGATACGGAGCCAAAACCCTAATTCCACCGCCGTAACTTTCTGTATCCACGAGATCCCATCTTGGGGCCTATTCCGGAGCTCCGCCGGAGGGGGCATCGATCATGGAGGGCTTCTTCATCAACATCATAGCCCCTTCGACGAAGTGTGAGTAGTTTACCTCAGACCTACGAGTCCATAGTAGTTAGATGGCTTCTTCTCTCTTTTTGGATCTCAATACAATGTTCTCCCCTGTCTTGTGGAGATCTATTCGATGTAATCTTCTTTTTGCGATGTGTTTGTTGAGACCGATGAATTGTGGGTTTATGATCAAGTCTATCTATGAATAATATTTGAATCTTCTCTGAATTCTTTTATGTATGATTGGTTATCTTTGCAAGTCTCTTTGAATTATCAGTTTGGTTTGGCCTACTAGATTGATCTTTCTTGCAATGGGAGAAGTGCTTAGCTTTGGGTTCAATCTTGCGGTGTCCTTTCCCGGTGACAATAAGGGCAGCAAGGCACGTATTGTATTGTTGCCATCGAGGATAACAAGATGGGGTCTTCTTCATATTGCATGAGTCTATCCCTCTACATCATGTCATCTTGCTTAAGGCATTACTCTGTTTTTGACTTAATACTCTAGATGCATGCTGGATAGCGGTCGATGAGTGGAGTAATAGTAGTAGATGCAGGCAGGAGTCGGTCTACTTGTCTCGGACATGATGCCTATATACATGATCATACCTAGATATTCTCATAACTATGCTCAATTCTGTCAATTGCTCAACAGTAATTTGTTCACCCACCGTAGAATACTTATGCTCTCGAGAGAAGCCACTAGTGAAACCTATGGCCCCGGGTCTATCTTTATCATATCAATCTCCTACTACTTAGTTATTTACTTTGCCTTTATTTTACTTTGCATCTTTATCATAAAAATTACCAAAAAATATTATCTTATCATATCTATCAGATCTCACTCTCGTAAGTGGCCCTATAGGGATTGACAACCCCTATTTGCGTTGGTTGCGGTTTTGTGCAGGTGTGAGGGACTCGCGCGTAGCCTCCTACTGGATTGATACCTTGGTTCTCAAAAACTGAGGGAAATACTTACGCTACTTTGCTGCATCATCCCTTCCTATTTGGGGAAAACCAACACAGTGCTAAAAGATGTAGCAAGAAGGATTTCTGGCGCCGTTGCCGGGGAGGTCTTCACAAAAGTCAACATACGAAGTACCCATCACATAGCCTTATCTCCCGCATTACATTATTTGCCATTTGCCTCTCGTTTTCCTCTTCCCCACTTCACCCTTGCTGTTTTATTCGCCCTCTCTCTCCGTTCCCCTTTTCTTTCCCAATTTGCCTTTTTTGCCCATTTCTTGTTTGCTTGTATGGTTGGAATAGTTGTTTATTTATTGCTAAACAGAAAACCTAAGATCTGTGGATCCTCATCCACTTGTTAATCTTTTTAAGAGATCCAATTATGATGAACCAATTGCTAGTGAGTTTTGTGCACTAGATTATCTTTATGAGGTTTTGCTTGAAATTCGTGAATCTGAAAAGTGTGATGAATTACTTTATGAAGCGATTGACGATAGATCTTTGAATAGAAAGCATGATTGCAATGATGATAGTATAAATTCTATGAATGTCAATTGTGCTAATAATATGCAAAACCCTAAGCTTGGGGATGCTAGTTTTACTATGTCCTCTACTTGTTGCAATGATCATGATTGGGGTGATTCTTCTTTTGATCTTGAAAATTTATTTAAACCCCATGATGAATATGAGATTGATTATAATGTTTGCAATAATATTAAAAGTGGGTTTGGAAAGGTCATGACTTTAATTAATGTTAATCCCACTATTTTGGAAGAGTGTCAACTTTGCGTACATGTGGATCCTGTTAAGAATATGTTTTGTGATACCTATATTGTTGAATTTGCTTATGATCCTACATGTAATTACTATGAGAGAGGAAAATATGGTTTTAGAAATTTTCATGTTACTAAATTACCTCTCGTTATGTTGAGATTGCTATTGTTTCTTTCCGCTTCCTTGCATATGATAGTTTTTGCTTGCTATGATAATTTGTTTGCCTTTAAGATGCCTATGCATAGGAAGTATGTTAGACTTATATGTGTTTGTCACATGCTTTGTGATGCTCCTTTTGTGCTTCAATTCTTGTCTTTCTTGTGAGCATCATTAAAATTACCAATGCCTAGCTATAAGGCTTTAAAGAAAAGCGCTTGTTGGGAGACAACCCAATATTTTTCCTTGCTGTTATTCAATAAATAAATTATCTAGCCTCTGTTTTGGTTGTGTTTTGTGTTTAATTAGTGTTTGTGACAAGTAGAACCGTTGGGAAGACTTGGGGAAAGTCTTGTTGAACTTGCTGTAAAAAAACAGAAACTTTAGCACTCATGAGAACTGCTGTCATTTTTATTTGGAAAGCGATATTTAGTTAATTATTTTTGAAGATTATTAATAGATAAATTCCTCTAGTCCAGCAATTTATTTTAGAATTTTTGGGGTTCCGGATCTTGCGCTAGCTACAGATTACTACAGACAGTTCTGTTTTTGACAGATTCTGTTTTTCGTGTGTTGTTTGCTTATTTTGATGAATCTATGGCTAGTAAAATAGTTTATGAACCATAGAGAAGTTGGAATACAGTAGGTATAACACCCATATAAATAAAGAATGAGTTCATTACAGTACCTTGAAGTGGTCTTTTGTTTTCTTTCGCTAACGGAGCTCATGAATTTTTCTACTTTAAGTTTTGTGTTGTGAAGTTTTCAAGTTTTGGGTAAAGATTTGATGGATTATGGAACAAGGAGTGGCAAGAGCCTAAGATTGGGGATGCCCATGGCACCCCCAAGATAATCTAAGGACACCTAAAAGCCAAAGCTTGGGGATGCCCCGGAAGGCATCCCCTCTTTCGTCTACTTCTATCGGTAACTTTACTTGGAGCTATATTTTTATTCGCCACATGATATGTGTTTTGCTTGGAGCGTCTTGTATGATTTGAGTCTTTGCTTGTTAGTTTACCACAATCATCCTTGCTGTACACACCTTTTGATAGAGCCATACATGATTTGGAATTTGTTAGAATACTCTATATGCTTCGCTTATATCTTTTGAGTTATATAATTTTGCTCTAGTGCTTCACTTATATCTTTTAGAGCACGGTGGTGGATTTGTTTTATAGAAACTATTGATCTCTCATGCTTCACTTAGATTATTTTGAGAGTCTTAATAGCATGGTAATTTTCTTAAAATCCTAATATGCTTGGTATGCAAGATTAATAATAAAACTTTCTTATGAGTGTGTTGAATACTAAGAGAAGTTTGATGCTTGATGATTGTTTTGAGACATGGAGGTAATAATATCAAAGTCGTGCTAGTTGAGTAGTTGTGAAATTGAGAAATACTTGTGTTGAGGTTTGCAAGTCCCGTAGCATGCACGTATGGTAAATGTTATGCAACAAATTTGAAACATGAGGTGTTATTTGATTGTCTTCCTTATGAGTGGCGGTCGGGGACGAGCGATGGTCTTTTACTCCCAATCTATCCCCCTAGGAGCATGCGCATAGTACCGAGGTTTTTGATGACTTGTAGATTTTTGCAATAAGTATGTGAGTTCTTTATGACTAATGTTGAGTCCATGGATTGTACGCACTCTCACCCTTCCATCCTTGCTAGCCTCTTCGGTACCGTGCATTGCCCTTTCTCACATTGAGAGTTGGCGCAAACTTCACCGGTGCATCCAAACCCCGTGATATGATACGCTCTTTCACACATAAACCTCCTTATATCTTCCTCAAAACAGCCACCATACCTACCTATTATGGCATTTCCATAGCCATTCTGAGATATATTGACATGCAACTTACCATCATTCCGTTCATCATGACACATTCATCATTGTCATATTGCATAGCATGGTCATGTAGTTGACATAGTATTTGTGGCAAAGCCACCATTCATAATTCTGTCATACATGTCACTCTTGGTCCATTGCATATCCCGGTACACCGTCGGAGGCATTCATATAGAGTCATCTTTGTTCTAGTATCGAGTTGTAATCATTGAGTTGTAAATAAATAGAAGTGTGATGATCATCATTTTCTAGAGCATTGTCCCATGTGAGGAATATTAAAAAAATAAGAAAGGCCATAAAAAGAGAAGCCCCCCAAAAAAGAGAAACACCATAAAAAAGAGAAAAGGCCCAAAAATTAAAAAAATGAGAGAAAAAGAGAGAAGGGACAATGTTACTATCCTTTGCCACACTTGTGCTTCAAAGTAGCACCATGATCTTCATAGTAGAGAGTCTCTCATGTTATCACTTTCATATACTAGTGGGAATTTTCCATTATAGAATTTGTCTTGTATATTCCATCAATGGGCCTCCTCAAGTGCCCTAGGTCTTCATGAGCAAGCAAGTTGGATGCACACCCACTAGTTTCTTTTGTTGAGCTTTCATACATTTATAGCTCTAGTGCATCCATTGCATGGCAATCCCTACTCCTTGCATTAACATCAATCGGTGGGCATCTCCATAGCCCATTGATTAGCCTCGTTTATGTGAGACTTCCTCCTTTTTTGTCTTCTCCACATAATC
Source organism: Triticum dicoccoides (assembly GCF_002162155.2). NCBI lineage: Eukaryota > Viridiplantae > Streptophyta > Magnoliopsida > Poales > Poaceae > Triticum > Triticum dicoccoides. Next base: position 98,773,117 of record NC_041388.1, read on the forward strand.
CCCCTCATTATATTCTATTCCACCTATAGTGCTATGTCCATGGCTCGCGCTCATATATTGCGTGAAAGTTTATAGGTCTGAGATTACTAAAGTATGGAACAATTGCTTGGCTTGTCATCGGGGTTGTGCATGATGGTAGCATTCTTGTGTGACGAAAATGAAACATGACTAAATCATATGATTTTGTACGGATGAACTTTCTTTGGCCATGTTATTTTGAGAAGACATAATTGCTTAGTTAGTATGCTTGAAGTATTATCATTTTATGTCAATATGAACTTTTGTCTTGAATCTTTCGGATCTGAATATTCATACCACAATTAAGAAGAATTACATTAAAATTATGCCAAGTAGCACTCCGCATCAAAAATTCTGTTTTTATCATTTACCTACTCGAGGACGAGCAGGAATTAAGCTTGGGGATGCTTGATACGTCTCCAACGTATCTATAATTTTTGATTGCTCCATGCTATATTATCTGCTGTTTTGGACATTATTGGGCTTTATTATCCACTTTTATATTATTTTTGGGACTAACATAGGGTAACCGGAGGCCCAGCCCAGAATTGTTATTTTTTGCCTGTTTTAGGGTTTCGAACAAAAGGAATATCAAATGGAGTCCAAAAGGAATCAAACCTTCGGGAACGTGATTTTCACATCGAATACAACTCAGGAGACTTGGACCCTACATCAAGACACATAACAGGAGGCCACGAGGTAGGGGGTGCGCCTACCCCCCCAAGCGCGCCCTCCACCCTCATGGGCCCCCTGTTGCTCCACCGACGTACTTCTTCCTCATATATATACCCACGTACCCCCAAACAATCAGATACGGAGCCAAACCCTAATTCCACCGTCGTAACTTTCTGTATCCACAAGATCCCATCTTGGGGCCTGTTCCGGAGCTCCGCTGGAGGGGGCATCGATCACGGAGGGCTTCTTCATCAACACCATAGCCCCTCCGATGAAGTGTGAGTAGTTTACCTCAGACCTACGTGTCCATAGTTAGCAGCTAGATGGCTTCTTCTCTCTTTTTGGATCTCAATACAATGTTCTCCCCCCTATCTTGTGGAGATCTATTCGATGTAATCTTCTTTTTGCGATGTGTTTGTTGAGACCGATGAATTGTGGGTTTATGATCAAGTCTATCTATGAATAATATTTTAATCTTCTCTGAATTCTTTTATGTATGATTGGTCATCTTTGCAAGTCTCTTCGAATTATCAGTTTGGTTTGTCCTACTAGATTGATCTTTCTTGCAATGGGAGAAGTGCTTAGCTTTGGGTTCAATCTTGCGGTGTCCTTTCCCAGTGATAGTAAGGGCAGCAAGGCACGTATTGTATTGTTGCCATCGAGGATAACAAGATGGGGTCTTCTTCATATTGCATGAGTCTATCCCTCTACATCATGTCATCTTGCTTAAGGTGTTACTCTGTTTTTAACTTAATACTCTAGATGCATGCTGGATAGCGATCGATGAGTGGAGTAATAGAAGTAGATGCAGGCAGGAGTCGGTCTACTTGTCTCGGACGTGATGCCTATATACATGATCATACCTAGATATTCTCATAACTATGCTCAATTTTGTCAATAGCTCAACAGTAATTTGTTCACCCACCGTAGAATACTTATGCTCTCGAGAGAATCCACTAGTGAAACCTATGGCCCCTGGGTCTATCTTTATCATATCAATCTTCTACTACTTAGTTATTTACTTTGCCTTTATTTTACTTTGCATCTTTATCATAAAAATACCAAAAATATTATCTTATCATATCTATCAGATCTCACTCTCGTAAGTGGCTCTATAGGGATTGACAACCCCTATTTTCGTTGGTTGCGAGGATTTATTTGTTTTGCGCAGGTGCGAGGGACTCACGCGTAGCATCCTACTGGATTGATACCTTGGTTCTCAAAAACTGAGGGAAATACTTACGCTACTTTGCTGCATCATCCCTTCCTCTTCGGGGAAAACCAACGCAGTGCTAAAAGAGGTAGCAGCAAGCAGCAGGCGGCTGCGGGCCTGGGCGCGGCGACACGCATGCCCGAACCGGAGCGGGCCGCTGCAGCGCGCGGTTAGGGGCGCAACAGGGGAGAAGCCCCGAGGCGAAGCAGGAGCGGAAACACCGAGCGAGCGTAGGCGGCACGCAGTAGCAGTCCGAAACAGGAGCAGTAGCATCGCGTGCGGGATGGACGAAGCTTGGGAGAGCTTCGGCTCTCATGCAATGGGGCCTTCGGGCACGAATACACGGAGAAAAAAGACGGGAATCGATCGGAAGCTCACGAGAGGAGCACATGTAGGCTCGATGGTTGCTTAGGAGCAGCAGAACACCGGCAATCGTCGGAGAAACTCGTCGGAGCTGAAGATGGAGATGAGGTCGCAGTGCTCGCTGCAGGGGGGTCCTTCCGTGATCCAGCAGTCGAGGAAGATGGAGCAGTCAACAACGGTGCCCTCTGACTTGGTCTCACGGCGCGGGGTCGATGGTGGCCGCGGGATCGACAAAAACAACGGCGATGGTGGCGTCGGTTATATGTGAGGGAGACAGCAGAGGCGCGGGGAGGGGAATTACGGGGCTAGGGTTTGACAGGGAGAGAGAGGAGGGGCTTGGGGTGCTCTTATCCATCCCCTCAACAGTGGGATGAACGACAGCGGCGGCATCGACGGCCATGGCGGGGTGGATGGCGGCCATGAGGGGGCTGGGTTGGGCCTAGCATTGTGGTCTTACGGCCCAGTCCACAGTGAGGGCCTTTTAGTTTCCTATTATCTTTTCTATTTTATACTTTACCGTTGTTTTCTATTTCTAGCTACAACTTGGTATTTATTTGAGTGAGCAAAAAAATTTGTTTATAGAAGAAACTTGGCACATAAATACATCACGTTAGCATAGGGCCACACACAAAGTTTCTTGTGGTTTGGGAAAAGTAAGAATATATGTTGGAATTTAAACGACCGAATTAAATGTTGTTGCTCCACCAAAATATTGCCATGGCCAAAATAAAATTTCAGTTTGAGTTGATTTCTTCATGAAAATTACTTGGCGAATACTTGTAACCCATCGAACATTTTCATTTGAAAGTTTGAAGGAATAAGAATTTGACTTGTTTTCGGAATTTGAATTTGAGTTTGATTTGAAACCACATGGGACCTAGCAATAGTAAAAAGAGATGACATGGCATCATTAGCAGGGGATTACTTTAACTTGAATATTCGGGCATCACATACTTCTTGAGCTTGCGTTGGTTTTTTCCTAGAAGAGGAAAGGGTGATGCAGCAAAGTAGAGATAAGTATTTTCTAGAGATAAGTATTTTCCTTAATTAGAGAACCTAGGTATAAATCCAGTAGAAGACAACGCAACAATCACCAATACCTGCACGAACAATCAAACAACTTGCACCCAACGCGATAAAGGGGTTGTCAATCCCTTCACGGTCACTTGTAAAAGTGAGATCTGATAGAGATAGATAAAACTAAATAAACGATAAAGTAAATATTTTTAGGTTTTTTGGGTTTATAGATCGCAAAGTAAAAGATTGCAAAATAGTAGATCGGAAACTAATATGATGGAAAATACAAGATCAAAAACTTACATGATGGAAAATAGACCCGGGGGCCATAGGTTTCACTAGAGGCTTCTCTCAAGATAGCAAATAATACGGTGGGTGAACAAATTCCTATCAAGCAATTGATAGAAAAGTGCAAAGTTATGACGATATCTAAGGCAATGATTATGAAATATAGGCATCACGTCCATGTCAAGTAGACCAAAACGATTTTGCGTCTACTACTATTACTCCACACATTGACCGACTCCTGCCTGCATCTAGAGTATTAAGTTCATGAAGAACAGTGTAACGCATTAAGTAAGATAACATGATGTAGAGGAAAAACTCAAGCAATATGATGTAAACCCCGTCTTTTTATTCTCGATGGCAACAATATAATATGTGCCTTGCTGCCCCTACTGTCATTGGGAAAGAACACCACAAGATTGAACCCAAAGCTAAGCACTTCTTCCATTTCAAGAAAAACCAATCTAGTTGGCCAAACTAAACCGGTAGTTCTAAGAGAATTACAAAAATATCAAATCATGCATAAAAGAATTCAGAGAAGATTCAAATAATATTCATAGATAAGTTGATCATAAATCCACAATTCATTGGATCTCGACAAACACACAGCAAAAGAAGATTACATCGGATAGATCTCCAAGAACATCGAGGAGAACATGGTATTAATAATCATAGAGAGAGAAGAAGACATCTAGCTACTAGCTATGGACCCATAGGTCTGAGGTAAACTACTCACGCTTCATCGGAAGGGAAATAGAGTTGATGTAGAAGCCCTCCGTGATTGAATCCCCCTCCGGCAGGGTGCTGGAAAAGGCCCCTAGATGGGATCTCACGGGAACAGAAGGTTGTGGCAGTGGAAAAGTGTTTTTGTGAATGCTTTTGGAGGTTTGGGAATATATGTGAATATATAGGACGAAGAATTAGTCCAAGAGGTGTTGGAGGAGGCCACAAGGCAGGGGGCGCGCCCCTATGGCTTGTTGTCTACTCCAAGGTCTTCTAACTTGGAGTCCAAGTCCAACAGGTGTCTTCTGGTCCAAGAAAAAGCATCGCGAAGGTTTTATTCCGTTTGGACTCCGTTTGGTATTCCTTTTCTACAAAGCTCAAAAACAAGGAAAAAACAAAAATTGTCACTGGGCTCTAGGTTAATAGGTTAGTCCCAAAAATAATATAAAATAGTATATTAATGCATATAAAACATCCAAAATAGATAATATAATAGCATAGAACAATAAAATTATAGATACATTGGAGACGTATCACCATGCATGTTGACAGAATGGGAAGCAAAGAAGAAGAAAGTCAGACCTTCGAGAGACATGAGTTTGGTTGAATGTTTCAGCTGCACGGAGCATGAACATTTTGCAAAGGACCGCCCACAGAAGTGAAAGGCCCGTATACAGAAAGCTAACCGATGGAAACCACCTATTGTTCCGAGGATGCATAGAGCGGTCAACATTCAGAGTTGTATATGAGGAAGTCTTTGGACCAGAATCATAGGTCAACCAGATCCACGAGAAAGACTTAGTCAGCAATGCAAGAACCCATCACTAAGAACCAGAGCGAGCCTCATGCTCAAAAACAGAATTAGTGAGAACTCCAAAAGAGGAAGAACTTGAAGCCGTCAACAAAACTCAGCACCGTTGGAGACCCTTTAGCCAGAGGATGTGTAGTAGTAGATACATCCTTAGAGTTTAGTTAGTAGAAGTAGCAGTCATGATGTAATGGAAGTATGATCAGATATGTATTAGCACAATTATCAAGGAATGAAAGTATTATTGACCCAAAATTTTCGTATTGACATATACCGTAACCGAGACAAGAGAGACTAAATTGGACACCTCGGTTAGCTAAAAAGGAAAAAAAGACTGAATTGGACACATTGGTTAGCTGAAAAGGAAAAGTAGAGGCTAAATTAGACATCTTGGTTAATAGAAAAGGAAAAAGACACTGAATAGGAAGTATCAGACCCATTAGAAAAACAGTGGCCACTACCTTACGGTGAAGTAAACCGAAGGGCAAAATCAATCCCCGACCAGAGAAGTATTGTTGTTCCAAAAGGAAGAACAAAGTTAGGACATGGAAGTTAGACCGTCAGGAAACCCCGTTATGAATATTAAGGATTGTTTAAGGGGATGCCTTGCGTTAGGATATTGTTAACCTCGAGAAACCAAGGATATCAGGAGTACAGAACCTCAATCATCCAACGAGAATGTCTGAATGGATGGATGTTGGTTAAAGTGACCAGAATCGTCGTGCAACAGGCACCAGCACCTAGATGGTTATATCGGATTTGTCAGGAAGGAAGATGGTGTCAGTAATGGGTATGCCGATGAGTAGAAGCACCATAAAAGACCAAAAAGGATTGTACAAGTGTGACTGAATTTGAGTTACTTGACCTTAAGGATGATAGAAGAAGTTTGTCACATGGAAAATAGAATCGCTGAGAAAATGATAGTTGATAGCTGACACTATAGGATTTTGCCATATGAGAGTTGTGAGATAACGTTAGGCATCATCATCACAAGACCGAAGGAGTTTTAGAATATTCAGGCATGAAGCATGGAGTAGGAAGGACTTCAAGAACGCTCATAAGGAAGACCGAGTGTTAGTATTACAAAGATTTCCAACCTCCATGGTTGGTAATGATTTGGGTATGCCATGAGTTGATCGTCATGACGTCTACTCTCATTATTGACCTTGCTATGAGGAGCGGATATTCTTGAGCGAGACACCTATAGTTGAGAAACGATGTAAGCCAAGAACCTAGGTGGAATACTACGTGACCCCGTACAGGAAACCGTTGCCAAACATAGGTCTTACGGTGAGTAAGAGCCTGTCCGGTCTATCGAAAAGGATCCATATATCGGAAGACCACTACCTAATGAGGAATTGCGAGACTCGGGAGTGGAAGTAAGGATAGCAAGGGTCACCCATGACCATAGACGGTGATGGGAATTGATTGTTGGAATTTACCCATGAATCAGATAGGTAGTCAAGGATGGTAGTGTGTTGACATGATGGATACAAGATGGTACTTGCCTAAGGATCTTGAGGTGAAATACATGCCATTATCAGAGTGAACGATAGGATGGTACAAACAAGAAATTGTCGTAGGGAGGAGAATGAGATATATGATGGTACGAGCACAACTAGAATTACAAGGACAGTTGAACCACTGAGTCAGAAGAACGGAAGACTTATCAAGCCGGTAGATGATACCATAATTATAGAATATGAAGTGACCACCAGTATAAGCACCGAAGGGGTAAGAAGTCACAGGAGGCTCCAACATTAATCTCTTTTAAGGGTGGTAGCAACCTAGAACACAAGAGACCTAGAGAAATAAGGATAGTTTCGGGACGCATCGCACACCTCAACTAGACCCCAGTAATAGGGAAGCCTTGAGAAATAGAGCTACCAGCCACAGAATTATTTTGAAGACAGTAAGAATTGCTAAAGATTGAAGGACCCATGGACCCAAGGATGCAAGAGATATTGACTTTGCTTAGATAACAGACCCTTGACTTGGAAATGGAATTTAAGAGAACCCCAAACCCCGACCTTTATTTCCAGCCTCTCCAAATCTCAAGACGAGATCTCTTTTAAGGGTGGTAGTTTATCACATCCCGGATGTTTCCCAAATCTGATATGTTAAAATTTTCACAGAGAATTAATGTTTTTCTAGGAAATGCCTGTGATTGCCTAGTAATGCTTATGATTGACTTTGAATTGTTTGCTTGTTTGCCTAGGAGGATGAAAATCCAAAAGCAACCAAAGAAAGCCCTAGCAAGCTTTTGGTATGAACCAATGTTGAGGATATTGCTTATCGTTAGCGTCTTGGTCAGCTGGTGATTAGCGATTAATCAGAAATTGGCCGATTAATTGATTTTATCGGTCAACTATTTGTTGGGGAACGCAGTAATTTCAAAAAATTCCTACGCACACGCAAGATCCATCTAGGTGATGCATAGCAACGAGAGGGGAGAGTGTTGTCCATATACCCTTGTAGACCATAAGCGGAAGTGTTATGACAACGCGGTTGATGTAGTCGTATGTCTTCATGATCCGACTGATCCTAGCACCGAAGGTACGGCACCTGCACGATCTACACACGTTTAGCTCGGTGACGTCCCACGAACTCTAGATCCAGCTGAGTGTAGGGGGAGAGCTTCGTCAGTACGATGGCGTGATGATGGTGATGATGAAGTTACCGACGCAGAGCTTCACCTAAGCACTACAACTATATGACTGAGGTGGAAATCTGTGGAGGGGGGCACCGCACACGACTAAGAGATCAACTTGTGTGTCTATGGGGTGCCCCCTCCCCCCTATATAAAGGAGTGGAGGAGGTGAGGGTCGGCCCTCTCTATGGCGCGCCCTAGGGGGAGTCCTACTCCCACCGGGAGTAGGATTCCCCCCTTTCCCTAGTTCGAGTAGGAGAGAAGGAGGGGGAGAGAGAGGGAAGGAAGGGGGGCCGGGCCCACCCAATTTGGATTGGGCAAGGGGGCGCGCCCTCCTCCTTGGCCTTCCTCTCCTCTATTCCACTAAGGCCCAATAAGGCCCATATACTCCCCGGGGGTTCCGGTAACCCCCGGTACTCCGGTAAATGCCCGAACTCACCCGGAACCAATCCGGTGTCCAAACATAGCCTTCCAATATATCAATATTTATGTCTTGACCATTCCGAGACTCCTCGTCATGTCCGTGATCATATCCGGGACACCGAACTACCTTCGGTACATCAAAACACATAAACTCATAATACCGATCGTCGTCGAACGTTAAGCGCGCGGACCCTACGGGTTCGAGAACTATGTAGACATGACCGAGACTCATCTTTGGTCAATAACCAATAGCGGAACCTGGATGCTCAGATTGGTTCCTACATATTCTACGAAGATCTTTATCGGTTAAACCGCATAACAACATACGTTATTCCCTTTGTCATCGGTATGTTACTTGCCCGAGATTCGACCGTCGGTATCTCAATACCTAGTTCAATCTCGTTACTGATAAGTCTCTTTACTCATTCTGTAATGCATCATCCTGCAACTAACTCATTAGTCACATTGCTTGCAAGGCTTATAGTGATGTGCATTACCGAGAGGGCCCAGAGATACCTCTTCGACAATCCGAGTGACAAATCCTAATCTCGATCTATGCCGACTCAACAAACACCATCGGAGACACCTGTAGAGCATCTTTGTAATCACCCAGTTACATTGTGACGTTTGATATCACACTAAGTGTTCCTCCGGTATTCGGGAGTTGCATAATCTCATAGTCATAGGAACATGTATAAGTCATGAAGAAAGCAATAGCAATAAACTAAACGATCATAGTGCTAAGCTAATGGATGGGTCTTGTCCATCACATCATTCTCTAATGATGTGACCCCGTTCATCAAATGACAACACATGTCTATGGCTAGGAAACTTAACCATCTTTCATTAACGAGCTAGTCAAGTAGAGGCATACTAGGGACACTCTGTTTGTCTATGCATTCACACATGTACTAAGTTTCCGGTTAATACAATTCTAGCATGAATAATAAACATTTATCATGATAGAAGGAAATATAAATAACAACTTTATTATTGCCTCTAGGGCATATTTCCTTAGTCTCCGACTTGCACTAGAGTCAATAATCTAGTTCTCATCGTCATGTGATTTCACACCAATAGTTCACATCTTTATGTGATTAGTTCCCATCTCCATGTGACTAATACCTAAAGGGTTTACTAGAGTCAATAATCTATGTGATTAACACTCAAAGAGTGATCATGTTTTGTTTGTGAGAGAAGTTTAGTCAATGGGTCTGCCACATTCCGAGCCGTATGTATTTTGCAAATTTTCTATGACTACAACGCTCTGCACGGAGCTACTCTAGCTAATCACTCCCACTTTCAATATGTAAATAGATCGAGACTTAGAGTCATCCAGATCGGTGTAAAAGCTTGCATTGGCGTAACTCTTTACGACGAACTCTTTATCACCTCCATAACCGAGAAATATCTCCTTAGTCTTCTCAGGATAATTTTGACCGATGTCAAGTGATCTACTCCTGGATCAATATCGTACCCCCTTGCCAAACTCATGGCAAGGTACACAATAGGTTCGGTACACAACATAGCATACTTTATAGAACCTATGGCCGAGGCATAGGGAAATGACTTTCGTTCTCTTTCTATTTTCTGCCGTGGTCATGTTTTGAGTCTTACTCAACTTTACACCTTGCAATACAGGCAAGAACTGTTGGGGAACGTAGTAATTTCAAAATTTTCCTACACACATGCAAGATCATGGTGATGCATAGCAACGAGAGGGGAGAGTGTCGTCTACGCACCCTCGTAGACCGTAAGCTGAAGCGTTATGACAACGCGGTTGATGTAGTCGTACATCTTCATGATCGACCGATCCTCAGTACCGAACGTACGGCACCTCCGTGTTCAGCACACGTTCAGCTCGGTGACATCCCGTGAACTCACGATCCAGTAGAGCTTCCAGGAAGAGCTTCGTCAGCATGATGGTGTGGTGACGCTGTTGATGAAGCTACCGACGCAGGGCTTCGCCTAAGCACCGCTACGATATGACCGAGGTGGATTATGGTGGAGAGGGGCACCGCACACGGCTAAGAGATCAATGATCAATTGTTGTATCTCCAAGGGGTGCCCCCTCCCTGTATATAAAGGAGTGGAGGAGGGGGAGGGGCTGGCCTCCTATGGCGCGCCCCATGAGGAGTCCTACTCCCACCGGGAGTAGGACTCCCCCTTCCAAGTAGGAGTAGGAGAGGAGAAGGAAGGGAGAGAAGGAGAGAAGGAAAGGGGGGTGCCGCCCCCCTCCTTGTCCAACTCGGACTAGAGGGGGAGGGGGCGCGCGACTGCCCTGGCCGCCCCTCCTCTTCTCCCACTAGGGCCCATTAGGCCCAATATACTCCTCGGGGGTTCTGGTAACCCCCCAGTACTCCGGTATATGTCCGAAATCCTCCCGAAACACTTCCCGTGTCCGAACATAGTCGTCCAATATATCAATCTTTACGTCTCGACCGATTCGAGACTCCTCGTCATGTCCGTGATCATATCCAGGACTACAAACAACCTTCGGTACATCAAAACACAAAAACTCACAATACCGATCGTCACAGAACTTTAAGCATGCAGACCCTACGAGTTCGAGAACTATGTAGACATGACCGAGACACATCTCCGGTCAATAACCAATAGTAGAACCTGGATGCTCATATTGGTTCCTACATATTCTACGAAGATCTTTATCGGTAAAACCGCATAACAACATACATTGTTCCCTTTGTAATCGGTATGTTACTTGCCTGAGATTTGATTGTCGGTATCTCAATACCTAGTTCAATCTCGTTACTGGCAAGTCTCTTTACTCGTTCTGTAATGCATCATCCCATAACTAACTCATTAGTCACATTGCTTGCAAGGCTTATAGTGATGTGCATTACCGAGAGGGCCCAGAGATACCTCTCCGACAATCGGAGTGACAAATCCTATCCTCGATCTATGCCAACTCAACGAACACCATCGGAGACACCTCTAGAGCACCTTTATAATCACCCAGTTACGTTGTGATGTTTGGTAGCACACAAAGTGTTCGATGCATAATCTCATAGTTATAGGAACATGTATAAGTCATGAAGAAAGCAATAGCAGTAAGCTAAACGATCAAGTGCTAAGCTAACAGAATGGGTCATGTCAATCACATCATTCTCCTAACGATGTGATCCGTTAATCAAATGACAACTCATGTCTATGGTTAGGAAACTCAACCATCTTTGATCAATGAGCTAGTCAAGTAGAGGCATACTAGTGACACTATGTTTGTCTATGTATTCACACATGTATTATGTTTCCGGCTAATACAATTCTAGCATGAGTAATAAACATTTATCATGATATGAGGAAATAAATAATAACTTTATTATTGCCTCTAGGGCATATTTCTTTCAGTCTCCCACTTGCACTATAGTCAATAATCTTGATTACACAGTAATGGTTCTAACACCCATGGAGTCTTGGTGATGATCATGTTTTGCTCGTGGAAGAGGCTTAGTCAATGGGTCTGCAACATTCAGATTCGTATGTATCTTGCAAATCTCTATGTCTCCCACCCGGACTTGATCCCGGATGGAATTGAAGCATCTCTTGATGTGCTTGGTTCTCTTGTGAAATCTGGATTCCTTCGCCAAGGCAATTGCGCCAGTATTGTCACGAAAGATTTTCATTGGACCCGATGCACTAGGTATGACACCTAGATCGGATATGAACTCCTTCATCCAGACTCCTTCATTTGCTGCTTCCGAAGTAGCTATGTACTCCGCTTCACACGTAGATCCCGCCACGACGCTTTGTTTAGAACTGCTCCAACTAACAGCCCCACCGTTCAATATAAACACGTATCCGGTTTGCAATTTAGAATCGTCCGGATCAGTGTCAAAGCTTGCATCAACGTAACCATTTACGACGAGCTCTTTGTCACCTGCATAAACGAGAAACATATCCTTAGTCCTTTTCAGGTATTTCAGGATGTTCTTGACCGTTGTCCAGTGATCCACTCCTGGATTACTTTGGTACCTCTGTGACGCCCTCGGTTTGACTGTACACTAATCATACACGCAAACATGTACGATCAAGATCAAGGACTCACGGGAAGATATCACAACACAACTCTGGACACAAATTTAAAATAATACAAGCTTTATATTACAAGCAGGGGCCTCGAGGGCTCGAATACATAAGCTCGAATACACCAAAGTCAGCGGAAGCAATAATATCTGAGTACAGACATAAGTTAGACAAGTCTGCCTTAAGAAGGCTAGCACAAAAGTAGCAACGATCGAAAAGGCAAGGCCTCCTGCCTGGGAGCCTCCTAACTACTCCAAGTCGTCAGCGGCCGTCACGTAGTAGTAGGCATCCTTCGGGTAGTAGTAGTCACCAGTGGCGTCGTCTGGCTCCTCGGATCCGTCATCTGGTCGCAACAATCGGGTATGGGGGAAAAAGAAGTAGCAAAGCAACCGTGAGTACTCATCCAAAGTACTCACAAGACTTACATCAGATCTAAACTAAGTATGCATCTATATCAAAGGAATGGGTTGTATATGTGGATTAAACTACAGAATGCCAGAAGGGAAGGGGAAAACCTAGCCTACCGAAGACTAGCATCTTCTGGAAACCATCATCTTGCAGCAATAGGAGGGAGAAGAGTAGCATAAAGTAAAGTAGTAGAAGTGTTATCAACCTCGGCCAGAGATCCTTTCTCGACTCCTTGCGAGAAAGCAATCCCAGAGCCATACTATCCATTTCTCATCACCATCCATTTCTCATCACAAATATCCAGTTCTAGTTGTATGGATCGGGATACAACTCCAAGTGTCCGTTACCATAGGACAGGCTATTGATAGTTGTTTTCTTCCCTGCAGGGGTGCACCAACTTACCCACCACGCTCGATTAACTCTGGCCGGACACACTTTCCTGGGTCATGCCCGGCCTCGGCCAAACAATACGCCGTAACCCGACCTAGGCTTAATAGAGAGGCCAACACGCCGGACTAAACCTATGCCCCCAGGGGTCATGGGCCATCTCCCCGGGAACTCCTGCACGTTGCGTACGCGGCCAGTGAGCAGACCTAGCTACCTCCTTCAACAAGGTAGGTGCTTACCAGTCCAACCGGGCGCGCGCCGCTCAGTCGCTGACATCTATTAAGCTTCAGCTGATGTATACGACGCGGAACGCCCATACTATGCCCACGTGATGGTTAGTGCTATCAGGCCAGAGGCCCCTCGGATCAAATATCCCAATCATAGTGGATTAGGAACACGCGGTAACGAGCAGAGACTCACGATCGATGTGACCCCGTCGCCCCATCTCGAGTACTTGCGGCAAGGGCTAAGAATGCCCGGCCACACCTCGTAAGTATCTCGCGGGCACCTTCCAGGTCAACCCGACTCCACATCACTCGCTATTAAGCTCGCGCGGGTACCCCTTAGGGTCGACCCGTCTTTAGTAACATGGTTCAGTGTAAAGTCATAGTAACCATAGTAACTGTGTGTCTAACACCAAAGGGAAAACCCGAGGAATCACCCCCGGTGAATTCCGCTTGATGTTGTCATCAAGGTGAACGTAAGAGGATCCACCCTCGAGGTTCACGTTTGATGGGTTGCACGACAGAGCCGTAACGGAAGTGGTTAAGGAGGAAATCACCCTCGATGACCTCGACCGTATAGCAACACTACGGAGATCTCATCAGGAGTGATGTAAGAGGTTCCAACCTCGGCACTCGATGGTAACTCTACAGAGTCGTACAACTAGGCGGGTGATGTGCGGTGTCGGGGCCTGGATGTCGATCACGTTGATCGAGTTATCGAACATAAAGCGAGGCAACTGGGACAAGGTAGGATCACTGATGGATCTCTAACCAACCTATACTAAGCAGGTAAGATATGAAAGCAGGTAACAAAAACAGGCTATGCATCAGAGTATGATCATACATAAAGCGGTAGCAGTTCTAATGCAAGCATGAGAGGGAAAGAAATGGGCGATATCACAATGCTCAAGGGGGGTTTGCTTGCCTGGAAGCTCTGCTGAAAAAGGAAGAAGTGTCGTCGACGTAGTCGATCACAGGGGCATCAGCAGCGGTCTCGAGGTCTACCGGAGAAGAAGAGGGGGAAGAAACAGTAAATACATGCAAGCATAAGCATAACAAGACAATAAGTGGTGCTAGAGGTGTTCTAACGCAGCGCTAGGCGATACTGGCGAAGGAGGATAACATCCGAGAAAGTTTTCCCGGTTCCGGACGTCTGTCAGACAGATGAACCGGAGGGGGAAAGTTCAACGTTTGCTATGCTAGAGACGTGTGATAGACGAACGGAGGGCGTATTCGGATTCGTCTCGTTTTTCTGAGCAGCTTTCATGTATAAAACTCTTTCATCCGAGTTACGGTTTATTTTATATTAATTTTCAAAGTTTAAACAAATATTATGGAAAACCTCTGAAATTCTGCTAAGTCTGAGAATTCGCCAGTTTTAAACATTACTTGGCTGTTTTCAAAATGCTACAACTATTGTTCTATACATCCTATGATTTTGTGTCTTTAACAATTTTGAGCATTTTTCTGTGATCTACAAGATAGTAGCACTTTCATCCATATTAGAGTTCATTTGCTTGATCATCAAGAGCACTAAAGTAGCTATGAAAATAAAACTGTTTTTCGGTTATTCTGTTAACAGAACATAGACTTTTGTCATTTTCATTGCATTTAATCCTTACACCTATTGAATTTGATCAAATGGAACGTTTTGAACCTTGTCAAGTGTACTACACGCCCATATAATTTTTATCTATGTTAGAGCTTGTTTTGCTGTTGATTAAGTGTTGTTTAGAGGGCTACTCAGTGTAAAAGCAGTAAAGCTAGCTTCTGCTACAATAACTGAACGTTACTGTAGCGGAGGAGCAGCAGCAGAGTGCAGCGGGCAGCAGTAGCACGGAGCGGTAGCGGCGGCGCTCACAGGCAGAAGTAGCGCAGCAGCAGCGGGTGAGCGCGGAGGCAAGCAGCCGGGCGGCGACCGCGACAGCCGGCGGCCAGCGCGACAGCGGGCGGGCACACGGGAGGCCGTGGACGCGGGGAGCAGGAGCAGCACGAGCGCATGGCTCGGGCGGCGAGCGCGGCAGCCAGCGAGGCGTCCAGGCACGCACGGGTGCGGGGATGCACGACGGGGGGTGGCGAGCGAAGCAGGGGAACGCGGCGGGCGCGGACAGCCGAAGCGGGACCGGGCAACAGCAGCAGGCAGCACGCTCGCGGAAGGGAGGCAAGGCACAGGCAAAACGACGACGACGCTATGGTGTCTGAAAAGGGGCGGCTAAGGACCGTGTTGACCTCTTGAGTCTGCCGAGGTCATGGCAGCGCCATGGCCGGCGGTGACGGGCTCTCGGACACGACTGTCAGACGAGCTAGAGGACGCGAACGGTAGCGAGAAGAGAAGGGAAACAGAGGGGGTGGCTCATTGTGAGTCCGAAGAGGAGCTCGAGGAGGACGGGGGTGCAGTGACGATGGGGAATCGAAGCGGCGATATCTGGTGACCGACGCGGAGGAAGAAGGTGCGGGCGGCGTTGGGGCGGCTCCTCAGCCATGACCCAGGGACGATGACGATGAAGAGGACCACGCTGGAGCTGCTGGACACATTGGCGGGGCGCAGGGACGACGGTGGCCACGGGATCGAGCGGCGCACAGCAACGGCGGAATACAGGGCGAGAGAATGAGCAAGGGAGAGGGAGTGAGTGGGTACTAGGGTTCGCTAGTGGGGTCGACGAGGCTCTTATCCTCTCGGGGCACCGGTGGTTGGCCGACGCGTGGCTCCCCTGCGGCATGGACGTCGCATGTGTGTCCAGTGCGCCTCTGTGAACAGAGGTAGGACGATACAGGGGTGCCTGGTGGGCTGGGCCTCACAATATTCATTTGGGCTACAAGTGCCTAGTAGTGCCTTTCCTTTTTTTTGCTTTTCTTTTTTAACACCAATTGACTTTGGTAAAATGTGTGACTTAGCCACATAAATTTCAATGCAACAAAATGCATTGACACGAAAAGTTTGGAGACTAGAAGAATTCATTTGTATTTTTCATAAATGAATTGGCAATAAGAATTGATGGGATAGCATTTTTTAAAAAATCTACTGCCCATTTTTGCAAAGGAGTGATGTTGTTTCCTTAACAAATAAATTATATGGAATTTTTGGCAGATGGTGAACATTTTTGCAGCAGCGTTTGTGCAACTACAAATTTCACTTTGAATTTGAATAGAATTCAGAGAAGGGATTTGAGTTGAGATATTATCCCAACATGATCAAACTTCGTAAATCAAGATGACTTGGCATTGATCATAAGGGATTACTGTAGTGTGATGCTGGGGATGTTACAAATCTCCTCCACTACAAGAAATCTCGTCCCGAGATTTAAGTGGGGAAGTAAGAGGTAACTTCGGAAGAACGGACCCTTATAGGGTTAATTGTCTGGTGAATAATGTAGGGAATGTGGCAGAAGTATCTCTCGAGTTGAAACTTAAGAAAACTTCGAGAGTAAAATATGAAGGTACAATAAGAAGTTTCAAGAGAATAGGACAACAGTCGACAACTGAACAGAGTGTGAGAAGGGGTTTAGAGCATCAGGAATATATCATCTCTCGGAAGGTGGCTCGTGACATGATACGAAGCCAAGCGTGAGGAATAACCATAGAAACAAGGGGGTACTGGGGAGTCAGGTTTTGATCCTGGGACCTGTGGGTTATGGGACCACCATGTGGGTTAAAAGTAGGAAGGTGCTGGCATCTTGCACGGTTATGATAGCAAGGCATGTCAGAGGGTAGTCTGTCAGTTATGTTGGCAACAACGTTGGTACCAAGGGCGAGGGACGAAGAGAACCATTATCCTGCTCGTTGAACGAGGCGGGCCATTAGGCAAAGTTCTCGTCCATCGGTGGCTACCGGAATGTCATTAACACTAGTAACAGGGTCTTACTGACAGAGTGATACAACGAGGTGTTTACATAAGCAGGGAAATATTACTCCTTATATAATATAGATCACAATAAGGTTTAAACAAACCAATGGAAAGGAAATGTAATTGTCAGATTAAACAGAACAATGGAAAGGAAAATGTGTTTAAACACATATTTCAAGGGTATATTCTTCCCAAGGACAAGCAGAGCATGATATCCATGACAAGATAGAAGTATAAAACCATTTAGGTAAGGGGAAAGAAATTTCATGATATTACCCATACAACGGTGTTTGGATAATTGATAAAGAAAATTTAATATCGGGCTTCAAACGTTCTTATTGGAGATCGGGTTACCACAGACATGCTTCGAGATAGCATTGACATGGCTTCAAGCAAAGGTCAGACTTTGGATACACCAAGGATCCATCGGAAACAACATAGAAAATAAGTCATACAATTTTAGCAGGGAAAAGATGAGGGTGCGGCCGACGGGCTCAGCCACAATCCATCGACATGCCAAAAGGATGTATTTCCAAAATTATATGAACAAGTTTGTGCTGGGGAAAGACAAGAATGTTGTTGCTGACACAAACCATCGAGAGGCAAGGATGGTATTTCTCATCATGAATTCAGTTGACATCTCTGAAGAAGCCAAAGTGTTGATGGTGATCAAGACAAATTTTGCCGAGAGACTCTAAGAAGATGCCACTGAGCAGAAAAGGAAGGATGAAGTGAAAGGCTATGAGAACCACGGATTCGACGCAAGCTCAAAGTCAAGCTTGTTGTTCGAGGTGAAATGATAAGATGAGGAAGATCGACGTAAGCTTAGCTCATCGTCGGAAGTTGCTCCGGGCATAAGGACCAGGTAGCACAGTTAAAAAGTTGACAAGATAAAAATATAGCCGATCAGGCTAGGAATGACTTGAAGGATTATTAAACTGGTAAGCACGAAAATTACTTAGAGTTATAGAAACATAGTGCGGAATCGATTCACTTATCGGTGTTCTCAAGTGACTAATAACCTAGAACCCATGGAAACTTGGAATCGGCAAGAAATAATAGTTGAGGAAGAACTCATAAAAAGTTATGTAGTCCCATGATATTCTTGAGATACCAGAGGGTAATAATTGAACGAAGATTAAAATAGAGGTTGCGGAGATGCATTGATATGTAGAAGACAAGTACTTTAACTTGTCCGAGAAATGGAATTAAGGAGAAACTATGGTCGGAACCACGGTTATGAATGATCAAACCACCGATACAAGATGAACTTATAACAAGGGGTAATAATTTTTACGAGCAGCTTCCATGATAGGTTCTACATCGGGTCCATGGGCATGAACACAAAGGTTCAAGGTTGACTCCCACTTCTTCAATGCATAACCTTTCATTCACTCCTCGTTTTGGAAGAAATTGTAGTGCAGAAGATTTATCTGGCGTAGTACCAGAAGAGTAAGACTCACATCTATTTTGAGTTCACATGGATTAGGGAAGGCATAGGTTCAACCCGTAGGGGTATCTTAGGAACACCTACCACTAACTTCTAGAGCATATAACATCAGCTCAATAGCAGAGCATGGTTGACAATAAGCAGAGGATACAATTTACCGAAGGCAATATGTATCAGGGGAAGAGCACATGAGATTTTGAATATGAAGGACATTCCGGGTAATAATCCAACAAAGGATTCAGTGGCCCTTAATGGATCTGATGTGAGTATCAGTACTCAATTAGAAGAAGGAAAGAGTGCAAAGGCATTGGATTATAGAAACATCTGAATAATTCGATGCTTGAGTACAAAGGAGTTATGATTTCAAGTCGAAGGATCAGAAGCAGAGGCTCTGATCAAAAGATGAGTAAGTTGAATAGACTTAGAGGTGCACCCGATCAAATCTTGATTGGGCAAGAACCAGCTCATAACCGGAGCGATGTCGGAGCCAGAAAGAAAGTTTCCAAGGATTAACTGATGATTGCGAGTATTCGCTCACACGTTGAATCCATAGGAATAGAATGACAACCACAAAGAATTTTTAAAGAATATTGCTAAACATATGGAATTAATCCTAATGCAAGCAGGCAAGGAGAATCAAGAGCAATAGGTTGCAAATGATTTTTGGAAAATCACATAGTATTTCCAAGTATTTTGGAAAGCATATGAACAACTGGGGATGAACGGGTTCAGTGAATTATCCGTAGTGCAAAAATAAGCCACAAAGTAGAAGGCACAAAGGATTCTCGAAACAACGGAGAATACATCTTGTAATAATAGGAGCAACTGGATATGAAGGTACAAGTGGCAAGGATATTATTCACGGGGATTAACTATAGTCAGGAACTGCAAGGCAGTGGGCACAGGGTCTTGACAAACATCGAGGAGTATCTGCAGAATCTTCTGGCGAAGCAAGCGATCATCGGTAATGTCGGGGCTCCCTGGGAGGAAGTGGTTACGAGATCCTAGAGTTAGAGTTAGTAAAAAGTTTAACCCGAATAGACGAGAGATCAGAGTCCTAGAGTATAGACGAGGAATAAAAGATCCTAATACCACCCAATGGCGATGTGGGCCCGTAAGCCACACATCCAAGTTAGTAAAACGGTTTTCGGTTTCTAGACTCAACTACGGCCAAGGAGTTGGAAAGGCGGGATCCTACAGGCAGTCGGCTCTGATACCAACTTGTGACGCCCTCGGTTTGACCGTACACTAATCATACACGCAAACGTGTACGATCAAGATCAAGGACTCACGGGAAGATATCACAACACAACTCTAGACAAAAATTTAAAATAATACAAGCTTTATATTACAAGCCAAAGGCCTCGAGGGCTCGAATACATAAGCTCGAATACACCAAAGTCAGCAGAAGCAACAATATCTGAGTACAGACATAAGTTAGACAAGTCTGCCTTGAGAATGCTAGCACAAAAGTAGCAACGATCGAAAAGGCAAGGCCTCCTGCCTGGGAGCCTCCTAACTACTCCAAGTCGTCAGCGGCCGTCACATAGTAGTAGGCTTCCTCCGGGTAGTAGTAGTCATCAGTGGCGTCGTCTGGCTCCTGGGATCTATCATCTAGTCGCAACGATCGGGTATGGGGGAAAAAGAAGTAGGAAAGCAACCGTGAGTACTCATCCAAAGTACTCGCAAGACTTACATCAGATCTAAACTAAGTATGCATCTGTATCAAAGGAATGGGTTGTATCTGTGGATTAAACTGCAGAATGCCAGAAGGGAAGGGGAAAACCTAGCCTACCGAAGACTAGCATCTTCTCGAAACCATCATCTTGCAGCAATAGGAGGGAGTAGAGTAGCATAAAGTAAAGTAGTAGAAGTGTTATCAACCTCGGCCAGAGATCCTTTCTCGACTCCTGCGAGAAAGCAATCCCAGAGCCATACTATCCATTTCTCATCACCATCCATTTCTCATCACAAATATCTAGTTCTAGTTGTATCGATCGGGATACAACTCCAAGTGTCTGTTACCGTAGAACAGGCTATCGATAGTTGTTTTCTTCCCTGCAGGGGTGCGCCAACTTACCCACCACGCTTGATTAACTCTGGGGTGCGCCAACTTACCCACCACGCCCTTACCAACCATAGTGGATTAGGAACGCGCGGTAATGAGCAGAGACTCATGATCGATGTGACCCCGTTGCCTCGTCTCGAGTACTTGCGGCAAGGGCTAAGAATGCCCGGCCACGCCTCGTAAGTATCTCGCGGGCACCTTCCAGGTCAACCCGACTCCACATCACTCGCTATTAAGCTCGCACGGGTACCCCTCAGGGTCGACCCGTCTTTAGTAACATGGTTCAGTGTAAAGTCATAGTAACCATAGTAACTGTGTGTCTAACACCAAAGGGAAAACCCGAGGAATCACCCCCGGTGAATTCCACTCGATGTTGTCATCAAGGTGAACGTAAGAGGATCCACCCTTGAGGTTCACGTTTGATGGGTTGCACGACAGAGCCGTAACAAAAGTGGTTAAGGAGGAAATCACCCTCGATGACCTCGACCGTATAGCAACACTACGGAGATCTCATCAGGAGTGATGTAAGAGGTTCCACCCTCGGCACTCGATGGTAACTCTGCAGAGTCGTACAACTAGGAGGGTGATGTGCGGTGTCGGGGCCTGGACGTCAATCACGTTGATCGAGTCATCGAACATAAAGCGAGGCAACTAGGACAAGGTGGGGTCACTGATGGATCTCTAACCAACCTATACTAAGCAGTTCAGGATAAGCAGGTAAGATATGAAAGCAGGTAACAAAAATAGGCTATGCATCAGAGTAGGATCATACATAAAGCAGTAGCAGTTCTAATGCAAGCATGAGAGGGAAAGAAATGGGCGATATCAGAATGCTCAAGGGGGTTTGCTTGCCTGGAAGCTCTGCTGAAAAAGGAAGAAGTGTCATCGACGTAGTCGATCACAGGGGCATCAGCAGCGGTCTCGAGGTCTACCGGAGAAGAAGAGGGGGAAGAAACAGTAAATACACGCAAGCATAAGCATAACAAGACAATAAGTGGTGCTAGAGGTGTTCTAACGCAGCACTAGGCGATACTGGCGAAGGAGGATAACATCCGGGAAAGTTTTCCCGGTTTCGGACGTCTGTCAGATATATGAACCGGAGGGGAAAAGTTCAACGTTTTCTATGCTAGAGACGTGTGATAGATGAACGGAGAGCGTATTCGGATTCGTCTCGTTTTTTTGAGCAACTTTCATGTATAAAACTTTTTCATCCGAGTTACGGTTTATTTTATATTAATTTTCAAAGTTTAAAAAAATATTATGGAAAACCTCTGAAATTCTGCTAAGTCTGAGAATTCGCCAGTTTTAAACATTACTTGGCTGTTTTCAAAACGCTACAACTATTGTTCTATACATCCTATGATTTTGTGGCTTATAACAATTTTGAGCATTTTTCTGTGATCTACAAGATAGTAGCACTTTCATCCATATTAGAGTTCATTTGCTTGATCATTAAGAGCACTAAAGTAGCTATGAAAATAAAACTGTTTTTCGGTTATTCTGTTAACAGAACATAGACTTTTGTCATTTACATTGCATTTAATCCTTACACCTATTGAATTTGATCAAATGGAACGTTTTGAACCTTGTCAAGTGTATTACACGCCCATATAATTTTTATCTATGTTAGAGCTTGTTTTGCTGTTGATTAAGTGTTGTTTAGAGGGCTACTCAGTGTAAAAGCAGTAAAGCTAGCTTCTGCTACAATAACTGAACGTTACTGTAGCGGAGGAGCAGCAGCAGAGTGCAGCGGGCAGCAGTAGCACGGAGCGGTAGCGGCGGCGCTCACAGGCAGAAGTAGCGCAGCAGCAGCGGGCGAGCGCGGAGGCAAGCAGCCGGGCGGCGACCGCGACAGCCGGCGGCCAGCATGACAGCGGGCGGGCACACGGGAGGCATGGACGCGGGGAGCAGGAGCAGCGCGAGCGCATGGCTCGGGCGGCGAGCGCGGCAGCCTGCGAGGCGGCCAGGCACGCGCGGGCGCGGGGATGCATGACGGGGGGGCGAGCGAAGCAGGGGAATGCGGCGGGCGCGGACAACCGAAGCGGGACCGGGCAACAGCAGCAGGCAGCACGCTCGCGGAAGGGAGGCAAGGCGCAGGCAAAACGACGATGACGCTATGGTGTCTGAAAACGGGCGGCTAAGGACGGTGTTGACCTCCTGGGAACCTGCTGAGCAAACAGCATGCGTGGACGCGACAATAGGCTGCCGAGGTCACGACAGCGCCATGGCCGGCGGTGAGGGGCTCTCGGACACGACTGTCAGATGAGCTAGAGGACGCGAACGGTAGCGAGAAGACAGGGAAAATGAAGGGGGCTCACTATGAGTTGGAAGAGGAGCTCGAGGAGGCCGGGGGTGCAGTGACGACGGGGAATCGAAGCGGCCATGTATGGTGACCGACGCGGAGGAAGAAGGTGCGGGCGGCGTTGGGGCGGCTCCTCAGCCATGACCCAGGGACGATGACGATGAAGAGGACCACGCTGGAGCTGCTGGACACATTGGCGGGGCGCAGGGATGACGGTGGCCACGGGATCGAGCAGCGCACAGCGACGGTGGCGCTGGGCGGAATACAGGGGGAGCGAACGAGCGAGGGAGAGGGAGTGAGTGGGTACTAGGGTTCGCGAGTGGGGTCGACGAGGCTCTTATCCTCTCGGGACACCGGTGGATGGCCGACGCGTGGCTCCCCTGCGGTGGACGTCGCATGTGTGTCCAGCGCGCCTCTGTGAACAGAGGTAGGACGATACAGGGGCGCCTAGTGGGCTGGGACTCACAATATTCATTTGTGCTACAAGTGCCTAGTAGTGCCTTTCCTTTTTTTGCTTTTCTTTTTTAACACCAATTGACTTTGGTAAAATATGTGACTTAGCCACATAAATTTCAATGCAACAAAATGCACTGACACGAAAAGTTTGGAGACCAGAAGAATTCATTTGTATTTTTCATAAATGAATTGGCAATAAGAATTGATGGGATAGCATTTTTTAAAAAAGCTACTGCCCATTTTTGCAAAGGAGTGATGTTGTTTCCTTAACAAATAAATGATATGGAATTTTTGGCAGATGGTGAACATTTTTGCAGCAACGTTTGTGCAACTACAAATTTCACTTTGAATTTGAATAGAATTCAGAGAAGGGATTTGAGTTGAGATATTATCCCAACATGATCAAACTTCGTAAATCAAGATGACTTGGCATTGATCGAAAGGGATTACTGTAGTGTGATGCTGGGATGTTACAACCTCCTTGCTAAACTAATAGCAAGGCACACATCAGGTCTGGTACATAGCATTGCATATATGATAGAGCCTATGACTGAAGCATAGGGAACACTTTTCATTTTCTCTCTATCTACTGCAATGGTCGGGCATTGAGTCTTACTCAACTTCACACCTTGTAACACAGGCAAGAACCCTTTCTTTGCTTGATCCATTTTGAACTTCTTCAAAACTTTATCAAGGTATGTGCTTTGTGAAAGTCCAATTAAGCGTCTTGATCTATCTCTATAGATCTTGATGCCCAATATATAAGCAGCTTCTTCGAGGTCTTTCATTGAAAAACTCTTATTCAAGTATCCTTTTATGCTATCCAGAAATTCTATATCATTTCCAATCAACAATATGTCATCCACATATAATATTAGAAATGCTACAGAGCTCCCACTCACTTTCTTGTAAATACAAGCTTGTCCAAAAGTCTGTATAAAACCATATGCTTTGATCACACTATCAAAACGTTTATTCCAACTCCGAGAGGCTTGCACCAGTCCATAAATGGATCGTTGGAGATTGCACACTTTGTTAGCACCCTTTGGATCGACAAAACCTTCTGGTTGCATCATATACAACTCTTCTTCCAGAAATCCATTCAGGAATGCAGTTTTGACATCCATTTGCCAAATTTCATAATCATAAAATGCGGCAATTGCTAACATGATTCGGACAGACTTAAGCATCGCTACGGGTGAGAAAGTCTCATCGTAGTCAACCCCTTGAACTTGTCGAAAACCTTCCGCAACAAGTCGAGCTTTGTAGACAGTAACATTACCATCAGTGTCCGTCTTCTTGAAGATCCATTTATTCTCGATGGCTTGCCGATCATCCGGCAAGTCAACCAAAGTCCACACTTTGTTCTCATACATGGATCCCATCTCAGATTTCATGGCCTCAAGCCATTTTGCGGAATCTGGGCTCACCATCACTTCTTCATAGTTCGTAGGTTCACCATGGTCAAGTAACATGACTTCCAGAACAGGATTACCGTACCACTCTGGTGCGGATCTTACTCTGGTTGACCTACGAGGTTCGGTAGTAACTTGATCTGAAGTTTCATGATCATCATCATTAGCTTCCTCACTAATTGGTGTAGGTGTCATAGGAACCGGTTTATGTGATGAACTACTTTCCAATAAGGGAGCAGGTACAGTTACCTCATCAATTTCTACTTTCCTCCCACTCACTTCTTTCGAGAGAAACTCCTTCTCTAGAAAGGATCCATTCTTAGCAACAAATGTCTTGCCTTCAGATCTGTGATAGAAGGTGTACCCAATAGTTTCCTTTGGGTATCCTATGAAGACACATTTATCCGATTTGGGTTCGAGCTTATCAGGTTGAAGCTTTTTCACATAAACATCGCAGCCCCAAACTTTAAGAAACGACAACTTTGGTTTCTTGCCAAAGCATAGTACATAAGGCGTCGTCTTAACGGATTTCGATGGTGCCCTATTTAACGTGAATGCAGCTGTCTCTAAAGCATAACCCCAAAACGATAGCGGTAAATTAGTAAGAGACATCATAGATCGCACCATATCTAGTAAAGTACGATTACGACGTTCGGACACACCATTACGCTGTGGTGTTCCGGGTGGCGTGAGTTGCGAAACTATTCTGCATTGTTTCAAATGTAGATCAAACTCGTAACTCAAATATTCTCCTCCACGATCAGATCGTAGAAACTTCATTTTCTTGTTACGATGATTTTCCACTTCACTCTGAAATTCTTTGAACTTTTCAAATGTTTCGGACTTATGTTTCATTCAGTAGATATACCCATATCTTCTCAAATCATCTGTGAAGGTGAGAAAATAACGATACCTGCCATGACCCTCAATATTCATTGGACCACATATATCAGTATGTATGATTTCTAATAAATATGTTGCTCGCTCCATTGTTCCAGAGAACGGCATTTTAGTCATCTTGCCCATGAGGCATGGTTCGCAAGTACCAAGTGATTCATAATCAAGTGATTCCAGAAGTCCATCGGTATGGAGTTTCTTCATGCGTTACACCAATATGACCCAAACGGTAGTACCACAAATAAGTTGCACTATCATTATCAACTTTGCATCTTTTGGCTTCAACAATATGAATATGTGTATTACTACTATCGAGATTCAACACAAATAGACCACTCTTCAAGGGTGCATGACCATAAAAGATATTACTCATACAAATAGAACAACCATTATTTTCATGTTTAAATGAATAACTGTCTCGCATCAAACAAGATCTAGATATAATTTCATGCTTAACGCTGGCACCAAATAACAATTATTCAGGTCTAAAATTAATCGCGAAGGTAGATGTAGAGGTAGCATGCCGACGGTGATCACACCGACTTTGGAACCATTTCCCACACGCATCGTCACCTCATCCTTAGCTAATCGTCGCTCAATCCGTAGTCCCTGTTTCGAGTTGCAAATATTAGCAACAGAACTGGTATCAAATACCCAGGTGCTACTGCAAGCTCTAGTAAGGTACACATCAATAACAGGTATATCACATATATGGTTGTTCACCTTGCCATCCATCTTATCTGCCAAATACTTGGGGCAGTTCCGCTTCTAGTGACCAGTCTGTTCGTAGTAGAAGCACTCAGTCTCAGGCTTAGGTACAGACTTGGGTTTCTTCTCCTGAGCAGCAACTTGTTTGCTGTTCTTTTTGAAGTTCCCCTTCTTCTTCCCTTTACCCTTTTTTCTTGAAACCGGTGGTCTTGTTGACCATCAACACTTGATGCTCCTTCTTGATTACTACCTCCACAGATTTTAGCATTGCGAAGAGCTCGAGAATCGTCTTATCCATCCCTTGCATATTATAGTTCATCATGAAGCTCTTGTAGCTTGGTGGCAGTGAATGAAGAACTCTGTCAATGACACTATCAACAGGAAGATTAACTCCCAGTTGAGTCAAGTGGTTATGGTACCCAGGCATTCTGAGTATATGTTCACTGACAGAACTATTCTCCTGCATCTTGCAGCTGTAGAACTTATTGGAGACTTCATATCTCTCAATCTGGGCATTTGCTTGAAATATTAACTTCAACTCCTGGAACATCTCATATCCTCCATGACGTTCAAAACGCCGTTGAAGTGCCGGTTCTAAGCCGTAAAGCATGGCACACTGAACTATCGAGTAGTCATCAGCTTTGCTCTGCCAGACGTTCTTAACATCATCAGTAGCATCTGCAGCAGGCCTGGCACCCAGCGGTGCTTTCAGGACGTAATTCTTTTGTGCAGCAATGAGGATAATACTCAAGTTACGGACCCAGTCCGTGTAATTGCTACCATCATATTTCAACTTAGCTTTCTCAAGGAACGCATTAAAATTAAACGGAACAACAGCATGGGCCATCTATCTACAACAACATAGACAAGAAAAATACTATCAGTTACTAAGTTCATGACAAATTTAAGTTCAATTAATCATATTACTTAAGAACTCCCACTTAGATAGATATCCCTCTAATCATCTAAATGATCGCGTGATCCAAATCAACTAAACCATACGTGAAATGGAGTAGTTTCCAATGGTGAACATCACTATGTTGATCATATCTACTATATAATTCATGCTCGACCTTTCGGTCTCAGTGTTTTGAGGCCATATCTGCATATGCTAGGCTCGTCAAGTTTAACCTGAGTATTCTGCTTTTGCAAAACTGGCTTGCACCCATTGTATGTGAACGTAGAGCTTATCACACCCGATCATCACGTGGTGTCTCGGCACGACGAACTATAGCAACGGTGTATACTCAGGGAGAACACTTATACCTTGAAATTTAGTAAGAGATCATCTAATAATGCTACTGCCGTACTAAGCAAAATAAGATGCATAAAGGATAAACATCACATGCAATCAATATAAGTGATATGATATGGCCATCATCATCTTGTGCCTTTGATCTCAATCTCCAAAGCACTGTCATGATCACCATCGTCACCGGCTTGACACCTTGATCTCCATCGTAGAATCATTGTCATCTCGCCAACTATTGCTTCTACGACTATCGCTACCGCTTAGTGATAAAGTAAAGCAATTACATGGCGATTGCATTTCATACAATAAAGCGACAACCATATGGCTCCTGCCAGTTGCCGATAACTGTTACAAAACATGATCATCTCATACAACAATTTATATATTATCACGTCTTGACCATATCACATCACAACATGCCCTGCAAAAACAAGTTAGACGTCATCTACTTTGTCTTTGCAAGTTTTACGAGGCTGCTACGGGCTTAGCAAGAACCGTTCTTACCTACGCATCAAAAACCACAACACGGTATAGTGATTGCTTTTTGATCTTCAGAAAGAACCCTGTTCAGATCTTGGTGTTTTATTCAAACATCAAGCAAAAAGATGACGCTCCAAGCAAAACACATATCATGTGGTGAATAAAAATATAGCTCCAAGTAAAGTTACCGATAAACGAAGACGAAAGAGGGGATGCCATCCGGGGCATCCCCAAGCTTAGGCTCTTGGTGATCCTTGAATATTACCTTGGGGTGCCTTGGGAATACCCAAGCTTAGGCTCTTGCCACTCCTTATTCCATAGTCCGTCGAATCTTTACCCAAAACTTGAAAACTTCACAACACAAAACTTAACAGAAAACTCGTAAGCTCTGTTATTATAAGAAAATAAATCACCACTTAGGTACTATTGTGAACTCATTCTAAATTCATATTGGTGTAATATCTACTGTATTCTAACTTATCTATGATTCGTACCCTCCAATACTACTCATAGCTTCATCAAAATAAGCAAACAACACATAGAGAACAGAATCTGTCAAAAACAGAACAATCTGTAGTAATATGTAGGTTTCAAATACTTCTGTAACTCCAAAAATCCCGAGAAATTAGGGAGTCCTAGGAAATTTGTATAATGATTTACTGCAGTTGCAATTGGTATTTTATCGCTCTCTGGTAAAAAATGGAAATTATTTTCGTGAGCGCATACTTTCTATTTTTATCAGCACGATCAAACAACAATCACCTAAGAAGATCCTAAAGGCTTTACTTGGCACAAACACTAATTAAAACATAAAAACACAATCATAACAGAAGCTATATGAATTATTTATTACTAAACAGGAAAAAAAGCAAAGAACAAAAATAAAGTTGGGTTGCCTCCCAACAAGCGCTATCGTTTAACGCCTCTAGCTAGGCATGATGATTTCAATGATGCTCACATAAAGGATAAGAGTTGAAACATAAAGAGAGCATCATGAAGAATATGACTAGAACATTTAAGTCTAACCCACTTCCTATGCATAGGGATTTTGTGAGCAAACAACTTGTGGGAACAAGAATCAACTTGCATAGGAAGGTAAACAAGCATAACTTCAAAACTTTAAGCACATAGAGAGAAAACTTGATATTATTGCAATTCCTACAAGCATATGTTCCTCCCTCATAATAATTTTCATTAGAATCATGAATGAATTCGGCAATATAACTATCACATAAAGCATTATTTTCATGATGCACAAGCATAGAATTTGTATTACTCTCCACATAAGCAAACTTCTTCTCATGAATAGTAGTGGGAGCAAACTCAACAAAATACCTATCACGTGAGGCATAATCCAATTGAAAACTAAAATCATGATCACAAGTTTCATGGTTATCATAAATCTTTATAGCATACATGGCATCACAATAATCATTATAGGTAGCAACTTTGTTCTCATAATCAATTGGAACCTCTTCCGAAATAGTCGATTCATCACAAAATAAAGTCATGACCTCTCCAAATCCACTTTCATCAATATAATCATCATAAATAGGAGGCATGCTTTCATCATAATAAATTTGCTCATCAAACCTTGGGGACAAAAAATATCATCTTCATCAAACATAGCTTCCCCAAGCTTATGGCTTTGCATATCATTAGCATCATGAATATTCAAGGAATTCATACTAACAACACTGCAATCATGCTCATCATTATAATATTTAGTGCCAAACATTCTAATGCATTCTTCTTCTAGCACTTGAGCACAATTATCAGAATCCTTATTTTCATGATAGATATTAAAAAGATGAAGCATATGAGGTACTCTTAATTCCATTTTTATAATTTTCTTTTATAGACTAAACTAGTGATAAAACAAGAAACTAAAGATTCGATTGCAAGATCTAAAGATATACCTTCAAGTGCTAACCTCCTCGGCAACGACGCCAGAAAAGAGCTTGATGTCTACTACACAATCTTCTTCTTGCAGACGTTGTTGGGCCTCCAAGTGCAGAGGTTTGTAGGACAGTAGCAAATTTCCCTCAAGTGGATGACCTAAGGTTTATCAATCCGTGGGAGGCGTAGGATGAAGATGGTCTCTCTCAAACAACCCTGCAACCAAATAACAAAGAGTCTCTTGTGTCCCCAACACCCCAATACAATGGTAAATTGTATAGGTGCACTAGTTCGGCGAAGTGATGGTGATACAAGTGCAATATGGATGATAGGTATGAGTATTTGTAATCTGAAAATATAAAAACAGTGAGTTAACTAATGATAAAAGTGAGCGCAAACGGTATTGCAATGCTAGGAAACAAGGCCTAGGGTTCATACTTTCACTAGTGCAAGTTTTCTCAACAATAATAACATAATTGGATCATATAACTATCCCTCAACATGCAACAAAGAGTCACTCCAAAGTCACTAATAGCGGAGAACAAACGAAGAGATTATGGTAGGGTACGAAACCACCTCAAAGTTATCCTTTCCGATCAATCTATTCAAGAGTCCGTAGTAAAATAACATGAATCTATTCTTTCCGTTCGATCTATCATAGAGTTCGTACTAGAATAACACCTTAAGACACAAATCAACCAAAACCCTAATGTCACCTAGATACTCCAATGTCACCTCAAGTATCTGTGGGTATGATTATACGATATGCATCACACAATCTCATATTCATCTATTCAACAAACACAAAGAACTTCAAAGAGTGCCCCGAAGTTTCTACCAGAGAGTCAAGAGAAAAATGTGTGCCAACCCTGATGCATAAGTTCACAAGGTCACGGAACTAGCAAGTTGATCACCAAAACATACATCAAGTGGATCACGGATATCCCATTGTCACCACAAATAAGCAGATGCAAGACATACATCAAGTGTTCTCAAATCCTTAAAGACTCAATCCAATAAGATAACTTCAAAAGGAAAACTCAATTCATCACAAGAGAGTAGAGGGGGAGAAACATCATAAGATCCAAATATAATAGCAAAGCTCATGATACATCAAGATCGTGCCGACTCAAGAACACGAGAGAGAGAGAGAGATCAAACACATAGCTACTGGTACATACCCTTAGCCCCGAGGGAGAACTACTCCCTCCTCATCATGGAGAGCGTCGGGATGATGAAGATGGCCACCGGAGAGGGATTCCCCCCTCCGGCAGGGTGCCGGAACGGGTCTAGATTGGTTTTCGGTGGCTACGGAGGCTTTTGGCGGCGGAATTCCCGATCTATTCTGTTCTTTGATGTTTGGGGGGGTATATGGATATATATATATAGGAGGAATAAGTACGTCGGTGGAGCAACGAGGGGCCCACGAGGGTGGAGGGCGCGCCCAGGGGGTGAGCGCGCCCCCCTGCCTCGTGGCAGCCTCGTTGATTGCCTGACGTATACTCCAAGTCTCCTGGATTGCTTCCATTCCAAAAATAAGTTCCGTGAAGTTTCAGGTCAATTGGACTCTGTTTGATTTTCCTTTTCTGCGATACTCTAAAACAAGGAAAAACAGAAACTGGCACTGGGCTCTGGATTAATAGGTTAGTTCTAAAAACAATATAAAAGTGTTTAATAAAGCCCATAAACATCCAAAACAGATAATATAATAGCATGGAACAATCAAAAATTATAGATACGTTGGAGACGTATCAGCATCCCCAAGCTTAATTCATGCTCGCCCTTGAGTAGGTAAATGATAAAAAACAGAATTTTTGATGTGGAATGCTTTCTAGAATATTTCTCTAAGTAATTCTCTTTATTGTGGCATGAATGTTCAGATCCATAAGATTCAAGATAAAATTTTAATATTGACATAAAAATAATAATACTTCAAGCATACTAATAAAGCAATCATGTCTCCTCAAAATAACTTGGCCAAAGCAAGCTATCCCTACAAAATCATATAGTCTGGCTATGCTCCATCTTCACCACACAAAGTATTTAAATCATGCACAACCCCGATGAAAAGCCAAGAAATTGTTTCATACTTTTGGTGTTCTCAAACTTTTTCAATCTTCACGCAATATATGAGCGTGAGCCATGGATATAGCACTATGGTGGAATAGAATGGTGGTTGTGGAGAAGACAAAAAGGAGAAGATAGTCTCACATCAACTAGGCGTATCAACGGGCTATGGAGATGCCCATCAATAGATATCAATGTGAGTGAGTAGGGATTGCCACGCAACAGATGCACTAGAGCTATAAGTGTATGAAAACTCAACAAAAGAAACTAAGTGGGTGTGCATCCAACTTGCTTGCTCACGAAGACCTAGGGCAATTTTGAGGAAGCCCGTCATTGGAATATACAAGCAAAGTTCTATAATGTAAAATTCTCACTAGTTTATGAAGGTGACAACATAGGAGACTCTCTATCATGAAGATTATGGTGCTACTTTGAAGCACAAGTGTGGTAAAATGATAGTAGCATTGCCCCTTCTCTCTTTTTCTCTCATTTTTTTGGGCCTTCTCCCCTTTTTTATGGCCTTTTTTTTTGTCCGAAGTCTCATCCCGACTTGTGGGGGAATCATAGTCTCCATCATCCTTTCCTCACTTGGGACAATGCTCTAATAATGATGATCATCACACTTTATTTACTTACAACTCAAGAATTACAACTCGATACTTATAATAAAGTATGACTCTATATGAATGCCTCCGGCGGTGTACCGGGATGTGCAATGACTCATGAGTGACATGTATGAAAGAATTATGAACTGTGTCTTTTGCCACAAATATGATGTCAACTACATGATCATGCAAAGCAATATGACAATGATGAAGCGTGTCATAATAAACGAAACGGTGGAAAGTTGCATGGCAATATATCTCGCAATGGCTATGAAAATGCCATAATAGGATAGGTATGGTGGCTGTTTTGAGGAAGGTATATGGTGGGTTTATGGTACCCGCGAAAGTTGTGCGGTATTAAAGAGGCTAGCAATGGTGGAAGAGTGAGAGTGCGTATAATCCATGGACTCAACATTAGTCGTAAAGAACTCATATACTTATTGCAAAAAACTATTAGTTATCGAAACAAAGTACTACGCGCATGCTCCTAGGGGGATAGATTGGTAGGAAAATACCATTGCTCGTCCCCGACCGCCACTCATAAGGAAGGCAATCAATAAATAAATCATGGTCCGACTTCATCACATAACGGTTCACCATACGTGCATGCTACGGGAATCACAAACTTCAACACAAGTATTTCTGAAATTCACAACTACTCAACTAGCATGACTCTAATATCACCATCTCCATATCTCAAAACAACTATCAAGTATCAAACTTCTCATAGTATTCAATGCACTTTATATGAAAGTTTTTATAATGCCATGTTGTTCTAAAGGACTCTCAAAAATAATATAAGTGAAGCATGAGAGATCAATTATTTCTATAAAATAAAACCACCGTCGTGCTCTAAAAGATATAAGTGAAGCACTAGAGCAAATGACAAACTACTCCGAAAGATATAAGTGAAGATCAATGAGTAGTCAGATAATTATGCAACTATGTGAGGACTCTCTAACATTTAATAATTTCAGATCTTGGTATTCTATTCAAAAAGCAAGCAAACCAAAATAAAATAAAATGATGCTCCAAGCAAAGCACATATCATGTGGTGAATAAAAATATAGCTCCAAGTAAAGTTACCGATGAATGAAGACGAAAGAAGGGATGCCATCCGGGGCATCCCCAAGCTTAGGATCTTGGTCATACTTGAATATTACTTTGGGGTGCCTTGGTCATACCCAAGCTTAGGCTCTTGCCACTCCTTATTCCATAGTCCATCGAATCTTTACCCAAAACTTGAAAACTTCACAACACAAAACTTAACAGAAAACTCGTAAGCTCCGTTAGTATAAGAAAATAAACCACCACTTAGGTACTATTGTGAACTCATTCTAAATTCATATTGGTGTAATATCTACTGTATTCCAACTTATCTATGGTTCGTACCTCCGATACTACTCATAGCTTCATCAAAATAAGAAAACAACACATAGAGAACAGAATCTGTCAAAAACAGAACAGTCTGTAGTAATATGTAGGTTTCGAATACTTCTGTAACTCCAAAAATCCTAAGAAATTAGGAAGTCCTAGGCAATTTTTATAATGATCTACTGCAGTTGGAATTGGTATTTTATCGCTCTCTGGTAAAAAATGGAAATTATTTTCGTGAGCGCATACTTTCTGTTTTTATCAGCACGATCAAACAACAATCACCTAAGAAGATCCTAAAGGCTTTACTTGGCACAAACACTAATTAAAACATAAAAAACACAATCATAACAGAAGCTATATGAATTATTTATTACTAAACAGGAACAAAAAGCAAAGAACAAAAATGAAGTTGGGTTGCCTCCCAACAAGCGCTATCGTTTAACGCCTCTAGCTAGGCATGATGGTTTCAATGATGCTCACATAAAGGATAAGAATCTTTCCCTAATAATATGTAATTTTGCAAAAAAGCCCTTCTTTTTTGACAATTCAACCCGTGGTCCCTGTTTAAGTGGATCTGGGAAAATGCTTCGATTTTGCACAAAACGCCCTGTCTTTTGCGATATTCAAACCACCGTCCGAGCAAATTTGTGTAAAGAAAAAAAACGCGACCACACGAGGAGCACGGGCTCGCCTCCTCTCCCTCATCGCCGCCGCCGCCGCCACCACCAACGCCGGCCGCTTCCGGCGACCTCCGGCGCCGCGCAGCACGCCCCCGAGCTCCCCACAGTCCGCGCCTCCCTCCCCTCCATCCATATTCTCCTCTCCCATCCTCTACCGCCCGCTCACAACCCCACCCCCCGTGGCTAGGGTTTCGGGCAGGGCTTCGCCGGAGCCACGAGCGCGATGACGGCGGCGGTGACTCGGAGCCACGAGCGTGACGGAGGCTGGGAAAGGACTGCAGCACTACTGCTCACGATGACAGGATGGTGTGTGCGCTGCCCCAAGGCGGAGCCCACCGAGTCGTGCAATCACCCCTGCTGCTTCCTCCAGTTGTCCCTCCTGCATAGCTACATCTTGGTGAGATCCCTTCCACCCAAGCCTTCCCTCTTTCTTTCTTTTTAAAACTGATTCCCAATTCCTTGATCAAACCATGTTCCTCTGCTCCTGTAGGTCTTTCTTAGCTACCAGTACAATGCAGATTGCTTTCTCTATTCAAGTGATTTGGTTGTCTATGTATTACCTGAACTCCAAGGGAACCAACTTACATGGCGTATTGGATGGAGATCAGTAGATGTTTTCCTGACCTGTTCACTTCTTTTTAATAGGTCCCGTCAGATTACAAGCATGGGCTTTGTGCAATTGGCAGAAATCTGTTTGTAATCAATCAAATACAATGAGAACATTTATTGAAATCTTTGTATGTGTTGATCCTATGAATTGCTTTGATTGGAAGTCCGACGACGATCTCATCTTATAAGGAACTCACTTTTCAAACATATGCATTGGTAGTTTTTATCTCTTTGCTTTTGCCTTCTGAACATACTGGATTCACTCTGTAGGAGATGGCACGGTGTTGCAAACAACTCATTATAGTAGTTAGCAAATGCAAATCATTGTATATTGTTAGTTATGTGTCTTTTCATATGAAATACTATTATTTTGGGGAAAGGCATATGGCTGAGTTTTAATAAAACTCCTCAGATTTTGTATAGTGAGATTGTCTTCAGCAAACAAGATCTGTATTATTATTGGGGTTCTTTTATTTTTGTTCTAGGTGTTATTGGGACGTTTTTGTTCATGGTTGGAAACAAGATGTTCCTGATGTTAGAGCTCACAGAGAAGGGTATTATGATAGTCTACTTACTTCTGAAGGTGCATTAGAAGATAGTGGATGTCCAGATTCTTTGGCTTCATAAAGGTGGTGATAAAAATCCTGAAGTATTGTCAGCATTTTCGTCTTAAAATAGAGGGAAAATAAAGAAGGTACACAGTCGTGTTCATTGTCATGGAAAATTATTATCCTTTTTGTTATCCTGAGTAGTTGTTGTTGGATGTTATTTCTCTCTTTGAAAAACATCTGATGTAAATTTGTTGTACTCCAACTCACAAACCCTACTACTAGACCCAAAACCTACTACTAAATGGTTCCAAAAAAATTGCATGTTATTGTAGAAGTCTTGATCAACATTCTCGTGTTACTGTGATGTAGTAGACAAAATTTTATGCTTGGACATTTTTAATTTTTCTTATAGCAACTATTGCTCTGAAATTGTTGGTCTCTTACTTCTATTGACGGCAGAAGATAACACATTTGGGTACACCCACCAGGATAGTTTGTTCTACGTTTATCTTACTTTGGAGTTGCAGACCCTAAGATATCAAGATAGCTCATTTACATAGTATATTAAATCTCTTGATGGTATAACATGACATTGGCAGGAATTATTGATGACTACTTTGATGGGTACTTTTCTGAAGAAATGATTGTCCCAGGTACTGTGATGCTCGCAGTTCTATCTTTCAATGCTTGCATATGCCATTGTGATACAAGAGTACTACCAGATTTTGCAATGTTCGTGATTCAGATTGACCATGATTGATACTGTTGTTTAAGATCATAAAATTTGTCATGGTTGATTAAATAGGCACAGTTGATTTTAGTCGCAGACCCTAAGATATCAAGAAAGCACTGCTACAAATTTAGAACTAGGATGTAGTTTTTCATAGTTCCTGTCAAGTATGCTTATTTGCAATCTAGGATCACAATTGTAAAGGTTAATCCTTTTAGTTGTGTAGCATTGCAGATCTCGGCTCTTGAAAATTTTCCTACCATACCAACACATTAGGTAGGATTTGCCTTATTTTGTAATGAGCAAACAAAAATGTTGTTAATATAACAAATAATTATGCGCAATAGTACATGGTTGGAAATTCCTTTCTTGTTCAATGCATATTAGACTGAAATTTGTACTGTTTGGTCTGCATTCACAATCAACATGGGGTGCTGAAGTAGTGTAAATTGTTTGAAGTTGCTTATTGGCCAGTATATATAAGGTTGGAGTACTGTACTGTTTGGTCAGCCGTTTTGGTATGTATCGTTGAATCGACACCCATTAAGCTCTTTTTGGTTTCTATTATCTGTGAGCACATATGAACATCGATGAAAACTATTCTGGGATGAAACGTGAGCATGCCTTGGTGTACATATGAAGGAACTGATTTTTTCAGCATCCGGGGGAAATTTTCCTGTTTTGATTTTACAATTTTGATTCTTTCCTTCATCTGTTGATGGTAAAAATTAACACACGTAGTTGTATACATATTTTGAAAATCGGAAGCGGTTTTAACATTTCACATGATATTGTAGTTTACGGTACTAAGCTTGACGCTGCTCGGTGTGTTGTTGTTCTTCGTCGGCGTGGAGCTAGCCGTCGCCGCTATGGTACATGTACCCGTTGCCTCCGCTTGACGTAGTTCGCGATGGACATAGACATGGGAACGTCGCGACGGAGATCCCCCACTCCAACCCACGACTCCGGGGTGACTGGCGGTCGGCCAGTGACCGTGCTCAAAATCCGGTTCAGTGTCAATGGTGGGTTGTGCTCCAGTGCGAGGGGTGGTGGCGCTTTGAGGAGGAAACAGGTGCGTGCCTTTGTCAGTTGGTTTTTGTACTTCTACTTTTCACTTTCAGAATCAATCGTGATTCCATGGTGAGTCATTACCAACCAAATTATGGGGAGTTCTGCTCTAGGCAGCAGATCAGGAAGGAACAAACCCCGTCTCTCTGGTGCTCCAGTAGTAGATATTGCTGAAATAGCTAAAGGATTTAGTTGTAACACTTGCTCTGAACTTTACTCAACAAGCAAGTTTTCCAAATATTGAAGTCGAATTTTTTCAGGGTTCATATACATATACACAAATAGTGGGAAATTATTGGCCCTTAGATATTGTTGTGCTCTTTTGAAAAGCGGGTCTGTATACAACATATAGTGGATATGTGTGTGTGTATATATATATATGTATGTATGTATGTATTCTAGGATCTATGATGCCCAGCAAGCGTGAACAAATTTAACTTGCGATTTTATTAACGCATCGCTATGCTTTGATACAAAGTTTAGGCGTAGTTCTACTTTATTGATAAATTACCCTCCGGCAAGGTTCATATCTAAGACTTGGTTGGTCAATTGTTGCACGCCTAACTAAAATCTTTCCTTCAGGATATTTTTAGGTTTAAAAGACTTTTCATCATTATTTGCAAATCCATGAGATCTAGCATAGCTAGCCAGCCCATGATCTACTTGGTTGCACTCTCGACGCATCAGGGATGTGCAGCACTACTGAAAACAATTCATCTGCTCCCTAATATCCACATACCTGACAAACAGTCTTGATCTGCAGGTCCCAGTGAATTGCAGTGCCTCAAAAACTACGAGCTGTTGATTTTCAAGATTACCAGGCCAGTTACCATTCATGTGTATGAGTGAGAGCACGAAACAGCCTCAGCTTCTGCTTCGTCGGTGGTGTCTGAGCAGTTCAGTTCCTAGCGAGAACAACATATGTCCTTTGTACTAGAATGATTATTCCTGTTGCAACATACTCCTCAGTACTTCCCATTATCTATGGGTATGTAATCTTAATGAAAATCATATGTTTCTGAATATCACCATGTATGCCTCGCTTGATTTTCCCACACACCCAAAGTCCTATCAATCAATGTGTGCGCAGGTGATTAGATTAGAAAAAAATAAAGTTTGAAATTTGATAAGGAGTCCTGATGGACGTGTATATATATGCATGTGTTGTTTATATCTGAATCGAGGGAAAGTATAAAAACAATATACACTTATGTGCTTGTCTAGAGCCGTCCTGATGGAATCCTCTAATACCACCAGGCCACCGGTACTTGTCAGCCTAGCAGGAGTAGCATGCATGATGAAAAATCACAATGCAATGGAAGACTACATTGAATGCGAGGGATCTCGGTGTCCAAGGTATACATGATGGCTTGGTGATGGAGCTTGGAGGCCGCAGGAGCCAAAGGCCGAGAGATCCCGTAAGAGAAAAAAAAGATGAGATAGAGAAGCGGTGGAGATTGCTTATGGCCGGGTGGGACGAGGATGAACGGAAAGAAGTGGGTGCACATTGATGACGGGAAAATGGCGGGCGTGAAACACGCGTCCACGTCATTGATACAGAATGAAATTTAAATGCATGAAATAAAAATAGAATCAAACATCGCAGGTACATTATTTCCAGAACTCTTACATTTACATAAAAATTCTGTTAATTACATCTCCGAAGAGAAAACCCCTGATTAAGAATTCCAACATATCTATTACATAGGATTGCATCACATTCCTATTACAACATTCTACAAGAGAGATCCTCCTCGCGGTCGACGATGAACTCCTGCTTGGTGAGCTTGAAGTTTGGTTCCATGCAAGTACTCCTCTATGATTTTATGTGTGATGTTTGGGAATATATTTCCTAGCATGCAACCATTTTTGTGTGTTCAACCTCATTTATATGCGGAATGCAGGTTGATTTTGGCAAGGCATAGTTTTATCCTACATTTGGCACATAGGATATGGTTATGTATTTTCCTTTAGGATTTTTATATGACCTCTTTGGTTTTGGTGGCATATATATATGTGACATGTCAATTTTAATAAGTTTTGCATCATCACATTACTACTATCGCCGCGCGACACCGATGTGGAGCCCGTGTGTAGCGTAACGGATTGAAGCTTTCTGACACAATCTTGATGCTTTTTTATGGTGCATGTGATATGTGCCATATTTTGTTGACTCTGAGTCCGCCCAGTATCGAGCCTGACCTGAGTGGAGTTTGCTTATCATATTTTGTTTGTTTAAAGCCTATCTGGGCTACATGGAATATCCCTTATCATGTATTTTGCATGAATTTTGTATGCATATGTGGATGTGGAGTGAACCTATTTTTATTAAGTTCTTCTTTACCTGTATTACTACTAACACCGCGTAGCACTAATATAATGCCCGCGTGCAGCGTAACCAAGTAAAGGTTTGTGGAGCAGTTATGGCGTTGCATGATCATATGACATATATAATTTTTTGTTTATGTTTGTACCTTACATGGTATTAGCACTAACTCCACATAGCGTCATTTCATTGGCGCTCGTGTGTAGCAGAACCCACGTAAAGTAAGTTTGTGATCCATTTGTGATGATGCTAATAGTTTAGGCTCTTATAGCATTGGAGCATTTCATGACATATTTTATTTGACTTTGGCCAAAACATGTGGCCCGAATGTTTTGTTTAATTTTCTCTCACTTGTATTACTACTAACACGGCGTAGCATGAAGACAATGCCCGCGTGTAGCGTAACCAGGTAAGCTTGGTTTTTATGATGCAACATGTTTTATAATTCATATTGCATGATTTTGGTCTTTGCGTGTGTGGCTTGAACGCATTTTTAATTAAGTTTTTCCTTGCTTGTATTACTACTAACACCGAGTAGCATTAAGATAATGCCCTCGTGTAGCGTAACCAAGTGAAGGTTTGTATTTTATGCTCTTGTTTGTATTACAACTTACGTGACACATAATGCCCGTAGCGCAACCAAACAAAAGATTATCATGAGTTCAGCTTAGCGCGCTCGTAATTTCATTCCAACTTAGTCATATCCATTTTTTTATGATGACCAAGTTAAGGCATTTTTTTATATGAGGTTTTCGTGCCTATGATACTGTCTTGATTCGTATCCGCGGATAGGGACCAAACCAAGAAACGAGACGATCGTCCTGGCCTGTATCGCTAAGGGGACCGAATCAAGAAGGAGATCATTAGGATGAAACATATGCAACATGCAAAAGGAACATGCATGCTCCTTGGCTCGTACCGCGATGGCCGAACCAAGGACAATTTTTTTTATGTAGATTAAACATGCACTTTGGTTTGTACCGCAGTGGCCAAACCAAAGGCAAGAATTTTAGGGAGATGAAACTTGCTTCTTGATTTGTGTGTCCGAACTGAAGGCAAGAGTTTGGAGTGGATACAACATCAATTCTTTGGTTTGTACCGCGATGACCGAACCAAAGACGAAATTTTGAAGTAGATTAAACATATACCTTGGTTTGTACCGTGATGGCCGGACCAAGGGCTAAAGATTTAGGAGAAGAAGAAGAAAAAAAGCTCCCTGGCCTGTACCACAATGGCCAAACCAGGGGCTAGAAGAGAGCCATTGAATCTCACCTTCAAACCAACAGGACGCAGCACGCCTACCTCCTTCTCCTCTTTTCTTTGTGAGTTTGTATGTGTGTGTGATTTTTAGCAAAGGAAAGAAAATGAACTGCAGGCCGACCGAACCCACTGGGCGTGCCAGAATCTGATGACGGGAAAATGGCGGGCGTGAAACACGCGTCCACGTCATTGATACAGAATGAAATTTAAATGCATGAAATAAAAATAGAATCAAACATCGCAGGTACATTATTTCCAGAACTCTTACATTTACATAAAAATTCTGTTAATTACATCTCCGAAGAGAAAACCCCTGATTAAGAATTCCAACATATCTATTACATAGGATTGCATCACATTCCTATTACAACATTCTACAAGAGAGATCCTCCTCGCGGTCGACGATGAACTCCTGCTTGGTGAGCTTGAAGTTTGGTTCCATGCAAGTACTCCTCTATGATTTTATGTGTGATGTTTGGGAATATATTTCCTAGCATGCAACCATTTTTGTGTGTTCAACCTCATTTATATGCGGAATGCAGGTTGATTTTGGCAAGGCATAGTTTTATCC
Source organism: Triticum dicoccoides (assembly GCF_002162155.2). NCBI lineage: Eukaryota > Viridiplantae > Streptophyta > Magnoliopsida > Poales > Poaceae > Triticum > Triticum dicoccoides. Next base: position 98,814,970 of record NC_041388.1, read on the forward strand.
TACATTTGGCACATAGG
>NC_041388.1:98815827-98816762 GCF_002162155.2 Triticum dicoccoides
TGACAGATAATGCCCGTAGTGCAACCAAACAAGAGATTATCATGAGTTTAGTTTAGTGCGTTCATAATTTCATTCCAACTTAGTCATATCCATTTTTTTATGATGACCACATTAAGTCAATTTTATGAGGTTTTCGCACCTATGACACTCTCTTGATTTGTATCCATGTATAGAGACCAAACCAAGGAACGAGGCGTTCATCTTGGCTTGTATCGCTAAAGGGACCGAACCAAGACGGAGATCAATAGGACGAAGCGCACGCAACATTTAAAAGAACCGTGCTTACAAGAATCATGCATGTTCCTTGACTCGTACCGCGATGGCCGAGCCGAAGGCGAAAGTTTGGGATAGATATAACATACTCCTTGGTTTGTACCGCGATGGCCGAACCAAGGACAAAAATTTGGGATGGATGCAACATGCTCTTTAGACTGTACCAAAATGGCCAAACCATAGACAAAATTTGGGATAAATTAAACCATGCACCTTAGTCTGTACCGCAATGGCCAAACTAAGGACATGGATTTTACGATAGAAGGAGGGAGAAAGCTCCCTAGCCTGTACCGCAATGGCCGGATTAAGGGCAAGAAGTTTGGGAAGATGAAACACGCAGCTTGATTTGTACCGCGATGGCCAAACCAAGAACAAGAATTTTAGGAAGATGAAACATGCCCCTTAATTTGTACCGCGATGGCCGAACCAAGGGCTAGAAATTTAGAAGAAGAAGGAGAAGAAGGCTCCCTGGCCTGTACCACAATGGCCAAACCAGGGGCTAGAGGAGAGCCATTCAATCTCACCTTTCAAACCTCCTGCGTGCAAAACGCCTGCCTCCTACTCTCCTCCTGTGCTACTGTATATGTGTGTGATTTTTAGCAGATGAGAGGAACGAACTGAGGGCCGACCCTAGAGCAGTCAGCCTGCCTGGTATTTATAGG
>NC_041388.1:98817056-98901927 GCF_002162155.2 Triticum dicoccoides
TTTTTTTTTGTGTGCAGCAGATCGGTCATATTATTGCCTTTCTCCATCGAATTATATTTTGTGTGCATTCGTCAATATACAACGGTATTTTGATGGAGGGACATACTCCATGATCCTTTGACATTTTTTGGCGTCCCTCTGACGGTGAAATTTTAGATCATTATCCGTCCGCGACGGTGCGCGTACATTTTTTCCATAGGAGGAAACTTGAGGACTGTTACTTGTTTTGTCATATTTTATAATTGTCAGTTTAATGCGTACATTATCGACCTTCGAAAATATATCGTATGCCTATTTTTGTTAGTCTTCACTTTGAGCAATTGATTATATTTTTTAATTGATTCTTCTCATTATAAAACATAATTTTGCCCTTTTTTTAATTTATATTACGTGGTCCATATATTTATTTTATCTTGGTCAAAATCCATGTCAACAGATGCCCCTCGAGGTCTGGGTTCGATGATTTTTTACTCGGACCCAGAGCTCGAAACTTGACAATCTATTTTGTGCTTACAATATTTCTGAACGTGGCTCATGATTTGTTTAAGTATTCTTTTTCAGCATATGATTTTCTATTAAGATGCATCCCAGCTATACGTGGATGTGCAGTTTTTTTGTCTACAAAGTGCAATTTTTATTATAATTTAGGCTCGGAACTCTTTCTTTCTGGAGCGCACGACTTAAAATTGGGAGTTTAAACTCATGAAGATTGGATCAAATTTAACATTTTTTAAACATGCTTATAGTTAGGCTCATATAACCTTGAGCATTTTTATGTGTGTTCAAAGTTTCACACGACGCTTATAGTTTAGGCTCGTATAGCATTGGAGCATTATATCTCTTTCTCTTCATACATGGCCACTAGTTTATACTCGTATATCTTGGGAGCTTATATTTTCCATATGAAGGATACACATATCATGCTTTTGTAGTCATGCTGCCAGCGAATCATGCTTTGCGTAACATCAAAACTCTATCAATGTGTTTGCATGGTGCCAATAATTTATGTTGGGGTATGTTTTTTTGTTCATTTTTTGTTGTAACTCTGACTGTTTGTAGTCATGGGTCATTCAATGGAATGATTTCGATGAGCAACTTTTTCTTCATGGTTTCCTATGTCGGTGGCTCTCAGGGCCAAGTCCTCAAAAGTGATTGGTCACACCCCTTGTAAGTGCCAACACACTTGGTAGGAGACTATCCACGGACATCCATATTGTGCCAACCTCAATGAATTGTTCTTCACACTGAGGCTCAAATTCTCCACCTAATAATAACTTAGAAAACAATATTGTTCAGCTTTTTCTTTGTACAGGCCAATTTGGGAAACATGCGATTTTTTTGTTACAAAATATCCAAGAAGGATATCTTGCATTTTTTTCGAGTCCAGATCGAACATGGTTGTAACTTTTTTTTTTACCAAGGACACAATTAGTCCCGATGAAATTTGAACAATTGTCGGAAGAATATAGCTTTTGCTACGTGTCGAATCTTGGTACGCAACAACTATATGAGTTATATGTTAACATTCGATTGGAAAAGGGGTCAAACCACCATATGGAGGGTATGGTTTGACATACCTTGGCCAGTTGGCATGCCATGTCTCCATATATTGAGCCTTAGCTTGCTGGGAAATCACCTATTTTATTATCTCAAGAGTGACACAAGAAGATACATAACTTTCTTTGCTTGAGGATGTGTTATTTATTTCCAAGGTATGCAGATTTTCCTAGTTTTAATGGAAGAAAACATTTAATTGAGATAACTGCTCCTCAATAGTAGTCACTCCTCAACCCACAGAATTTGTTCTGCATGAAAATTGGCATAACCATATGTAACCTGAAGGTCACTGGCTTTGATGTCTGGTTGCACTACAATGCACCCTTAGCATTCTATACCACGTGAAAGATCATGGTATGAGCTCATCCACAACTTTTTCGTTGAGAAATTCGGAAGCATGTGTGTTGACATATATATGATTATTTTCGACAAATTTTGATGGGTTTGCCCCCAGTATTTTAGGATATGGCAAGATTGGATTTATCGCCAACCTGTTGGGAGGATTTTTTTTGCACTAGATATTGAGTGTCCATTTTCCTTATGTGCCATTGGATCTATGCTTAACATGTAGCATCCTTGGATGATGGTGCCCCTGTCCCAATGCTCTTGATTTACCACTATATTTTAATGGTATCCCTTTTGTAGGTATTTGTTAAGTTGATCATATTTATTGACTATTATTTTTTGTTAATCACGTGTTTTTTGAAAAGATGCTGCTATTAGTTTGGTTTCTCGCAAGACTCGTGAAAGAGTGGGCTTTTTTATACAGAGAATATCCATGCTTATACTTTTATCTTGTTAAGCATTAGAGAGTTATTTCAATGGCCTGGATTATGTTGATATGGCATTGGGTCATATGTTTGAAATTGATTGTTCTTTGACTTTCAACGATTTCATAGAAGATATTGTTTGTTGTTAACATATTTCTATTCAAAAGAAACAAAGGAGCGTAATTGATCCTTTTTTTGTTTCGGTGGTACTCCCGGGTGGGCTTTAGCCACTTGATTATGAGTGACTGCTATTTTCCAGAAACACTTTTGAAATTTAGATCAATCATTATGTAGGCTGACAAGACAGTGATTCTTTTTGCATACTTGCATTTCCAATTTGAGGCGGTGAGGCAAGTTTTGGCGAAATATGTTTGCTCTTGCACCTTTTGCTCGAGATAATAATGTATGCTTGCAGTTTTGTCTCTTGAAGCATTGGAGCACTTTTAAACATATGGTTATTTAATATGATGTTAGGAATATTTACTCCCAGATGCACACGTTTGAACTTCAATTTTTTGATGAGTATTTGATTTCCATCGATTTGTTGTAGCACAGTCTATACTCTTAAGATGTTGGAGTATATATAAATTTATAATATTTTTTTGTACATTTGGATAACAACCCATACTCATGTTGCCTTGAATATCTTACTATACTCATGTGATTCAGAGTATTTTGTTTTATGTAGCTCATCTTGTAGGGTATGATGTACCCTGGCCTCATGCTGCAGTATGCATGCATGTTTATATGCACAACATGCCTCAAGATGGATGGTCGTCTCGACTCTATGATGTATTTCGTTTTGTTATATATGTTAGTAGCCAAATGATTTCAAGATTCAGCAATCCCTTCCCACTTTTGCTGAAGGGCGAGATGAACTTTACCCATGTATTCCTCGATAGCGGTGATATGTATCTGACGTTTGTAGATGCCTTCAACCTTAAATGATATTGCGTTTTTCTAGCCTTGGACATCTTTGGATGAGTTTGTCCTTAGCATATTGGATAAGGTAAGGTTGATTTTCCCCCAACCTCCTGGGGTAGAATCTTCATTCGCTTGCATAAAGTTATATATGGGAGTGCTGTAGATGAACTTCCCTCCCGCGCGCCATGGGGTACCCAGAACAAATTTCATTTCCACGTCTCACAAATCCTACATATTAGGAGGCGTTTGGAACGAATATTATCCCAACATCTATGGAGAATATTTTTCTAATGTCATGCTTAGTACTATAGGAGATTCAGGGTAAAACTTGCTCCCTGCACTCTTTTGAATCTTCTCCCATAAACTTGCATATTTATTTACTTTCAGTGGAGTTGCATCCGCCTGGGGTTGTTGAAAACTTTTTGAGCATGGTGGTGCTCTTTTATGACACCACCTTCTTGGCGCTAGTATCCCCTTTGGGCCCATCATGGAAGTAAACAACAATGTTCAAGCATAGAGATCATCATGGAGCACACATTCCTTCTTCAAAATTGATAGGAATGAGTTATTCTCATATTTGTGTTTCATTTTGTTTTGCCTTTTATTAAATAGCATTTTACTTCGCGATGGGCAACTATGTCATTCTTTATGTTCGACCCTTTGTTATAACCATTAAAGTTGATTTTTATGTCTTGAGTAGTTTAAGCATGGTCCGTACTTTCTTAGTGCACCACACCTTACACTCATCAACATAAATTTGCTCAAGTTGACCATAGTTAGCTCTTAAGGTATGTGAACCATCAGTTTATTTGTATTTGTAGTGCCATAGTTTAGACTCATAAGTTTATTGGAGTATATGTTTTTTGGGTGCCCCAGTTTATACTCATGAGGGTATGGAGTTTTATATATATTTATTTGGTGATTTTTTTCATCACAGTTTATACTCGTAAGTCGTTGGAGGTTTTTTCGTGCCCCGGTTTATACTCATGAGGGTATGGGGTTTTATATATATTTATTTTGGTGATTTTTTTCATCACAGTTTATACTCGTAAGTCGTTGGAGTTTTTTTTGTGCCCCAGTTTATACTCATGAGGGTATGGAGTATGTTTGATTTTTTTTCTGCATCACAGTTTATACTCACAAGTCATTGAAAAAAAAATTGCGCCTCAGTTTATACTCATGAGGGTGTGGAGTATTTTTTTTCTTTATGTGCCCCAGTTTATACTCTTAAGGGTATGGAGTACGCTTGATGATTTCTTTTCTTTGCATCACAGTTTATACTCGTAAGTCGTGGGAGTCTTTATTTTTTTTGTGGTGTGCCACAGTTTATACTCTTGAGGGTATGGAGTATGCTTGATGATTTCTTTTCTTTGCATCGCAGTTTATACTCGTAAGTTGTTGGAGTAATTTTTTGTGCCCAAGTTTAGACTCATGAGGAGATGGAGTATGTTTGATGATTTTTTTCATCACAGTTTAAACTCATAAGTTGTTGGAGTATATTTGTTTTAATGCCACAGTTTATACTCGTGAGGTATTGGAGTATTTTCCTTTGTGTGCCCCAGTTTATACTCTTGAGGGTATGGAGTATATGTTTCTTTTAAGTCACAGCTTATACTCGTAAGTTATAGGAGTAATATATGTTTTATACCACAGTTTATACTCGTGAGGTATTGGAGTATATTTTTCTTTCTATCACAGTTTAGACTCGTAAGTTTATTGGAGTTTTTTTTGGGTGCCCCAGTTTAGACTCGTAAGGGTATGGAGTGATATTTTTTCTATCACAGTTTAGACTCGTAAGTTTATTGGAGTGCATTTTTTTTGGGTGCCCCAGTTTAGACTCGTGAGGGTATGGAGTGATTTTGTTTTTGTGAGTCACAATTTTCTTTAAATAATGTTGCAGCATTTGTGTTGCGAGCATTAATGCAAAATATATGTCATTTCCCTTCAAATTCACTTGTCTTCTATGAGAACAAAATTATGATGATACAAGAACATTTTATTCCCTGCATCATCATATTAAAAAAATGCACCTAATGAAATAGTCATAGCCATAATATAAAGAAACAATGGTCATGTACATCCTTTTCTTTGATAAAGACTGAACAACCTTTTTCTTACATATTTCACCTATGAACAAACCTTTCAACGAGCTCTAAGATAACCGGTTATGTTGGAATGTCGCCTGTAAACCTCGAAGCTCGCATAGGCATCTAAGCATGCATACTTGATCTGGGCATGATCCAGGTTTGACTTTTCCCACTGATTGACAGTGATGCTTTTGTCCTTGTTAAGACTTATGTTTGCAACCTTCTTTGCTAGCTTCTCCAATGAAGCCAAATTCCCTGCTTTTTGGTTAGGAACCTTGATACCCAGTCCCTGCACATCAACAGATTTTCTGATACCCAAGTTATAGAACTTGAGTTTTTCTATGTCATTGCCGGCCGCACCCGCGAATTCGACTGTGTCATTGTCAAGAAAATTGCGCAGAAGTGGAGGGATAAAAATCTTGGCATGAGCCTGGTATAGATGGTAAATTAGGCAATTCTTGCCCACACAAAGCTGCAAGACATCAGCACGTTGTGGCTCTTGATTAGAGAGAACAACTTGTTGCTCAAGTGGAAGCTTCTTACGCTCTTTGCTGTGAACATATCTAGTGTATTCACAGTCAAGGCCAACAACACGCCACTTGGCATGATTAAGATACTTTTTTCCAGATGAACCTGATGAAGGCAACAACTGTTGAAGGGTTGCTAGTCACCGTAGTATGAATTCTTATACCGCCCTTGCTGATATGAAAAAGGCGATCTGGATGATTGTTGTCGACACTCTTGGGGAATTGGATACGGACTTTGCCGACCTTAATATTGTGAAGGTTGACATGGCGAACATTTCTTTGTTGAGGTTGATGGCACACCGACTCCAACGAAGTCTGAGAGGAATCATATGCAATGGGTGTTGATGACGACAAAGGACTTGACAATCTTGACGTTGGGTTCACATGACATGTTTCATAGCCATGGGAATTGGGGTGCTTTTTCTTGCATTCAAGGGGAAACTTGAGAACCGTCTCAGAGCATTCTCCAATGGATTTATCAGCCAGTGGAAGAATAGGCTCTGAAGCATCAACTTGACCTTTATTCTGAACCTTTGACGTCCTTCCATGAAGAAACGATGAGGAGCGAAATATAGTCATGGTATTGCCCCCATTCATAGGTTGCTCATAGTGGAGTTTGTCCATTGTCTTCCCTTTTCCTTGTTTGTCTACCCTCATACTTCCCTCAAACTTGAGTGGAGAGAAGACTTCCATTCCTTGGTCATGTTCAGTCGGTGATGCAGTCATATTATCCATACGCTGATTTGTTGAAGTCGCACATGGACCAACTGGCATATCAAGCCAAATGTCTCTAATGCGGAGTCTCATTGACTGCGGCACCCGACCTTCCATACCTTCAAACTAAAGAAAACCATATATTAGTTTTCTTCATCCTTTTTTCGTGTATACATACATAATACTTTATGTTTCATGTACTATGGAAATTCATGTGTTGCAAACCTATGTTGGAATTCAAAGATGAGGGGAGAAATAGGTCCCACCGGGCGTGCCAGAATCTGATGACGGGAAAATGGCGGGCGTGAAACACGCGTCCACGTCATTGATACAGAATGAAATTTAAATGCATGAAATAAAAATAGAATCAAACATCGCAGGTACATTATTTCCAGAACTCTTACATTTACATAAAAATTCTGTTAATTACATCTCCGAAGAGAAAACCCCTGATTAAGAATTCCAACATATCTATTACATAGGATTGCATCACATTCCTATTACAACATTCTACAAGAGAGATCCTCCTCGCGGTCGACGATGAACTCCTGCTTGGTGAGCTTGAAGTTTGGTTCCATGCAAGTACTCCTCTATGATTTTATGTGTGATGTTTGGGAATATATTTCCTAGCATGCAACCATTTTTGTGTGTTCAACCTCATTTATATGCGGAATGCAGGTTGATTTTGGCAAGGCATAGTTTTATCCTACATTTGGCACATAGGATATGGTTATGTATTTTCCTTTAGGATTTTTATATGACCTCTTTGGTTTTGGTGGCATATATATATGTGACATGTCAATTTTAATAAGTTTTGCATCATCACATTACTACTATCGCCGCGCGACACCGATGTGGAGCCCGTGTGTAGCGTAATGGGCTGAAGCTTTCTGACACAAGTTTGATGCTTTTTATGGTGCATATGATATGTGCCATATTTTGTTGACTCTGACTTCACACGGTATCAATACTAACCACGCGGTGCAATGATATGACACACACGTATAGCTTGACCCGAATGGAGTTTGTTTATGATATTTTTATTTGTTTAAAGCCTATGTGGGCTACATGAAATATGCCTTATCATGTATTTTGCATGAATTTTGTATGCATATGTGGATATGGAGTGAACTTATTTTTATTAAGTTTTGCTTTACCTGTATTACTACTAACACCGCGTGGCACTAAGATAATGCCCGCGTGCAGCATAACCAAGCAAAGGTTTGTGGAGCAATTATGGTGTTGCATGAGTCGTATGACATCTATCATTTTTGTTTATGTTTGTCCCTCACATGGTATTAGCACTAACTCCACATAGCGTCATTTCATTGGCGCTCGTGTGTAGCATAACCCACGTAAAGTAAGTTTGTGATATTCATTTGTGATGATGCTAATAGTTTAGGCCCTTATAGCATTGGAGCATGTTTGTAACATCTTTTATATGACTTTGGCCAAAATATGTAGCATGAATGTTTTATTTAGATTTATCTTACTTGTATTACTACTAACATCGCATAACACGAATATCATGCCCGCGTGTAGCGTAACCAAGTAAAATTGGTTTATGACGTGCAATTTTGATGATGCTAATAGTTTAGGCTCTTATAGCGTTGGAGCATTTCATGACATATTTTTATTTGACTTTGGACCAAATATGTGGCCTGAATACTTTGTTTAATTTTCTCTTACTTGTATTACTACTAACACCGTGTAGCATTACGATAATGCCCACGTGTAGCGCAACCAAGTAAGATTGTTTTTTTATGATGCGACATGCTCTATTATTCATCTTGCATGATTTTGGTTTCTAGGTGTGTATCATGAACACATTTTTTTGAATTGAGTCTTGCCCTGCTCGTATTACTACTAACACCGCGTGGCATTAAGATAATACCCGCGTGCAGCGTAACCAAGTGAGGGAATATATTTTTATGCTCTTGTTTGTATTGCAACTAGCGTGACAGATAATGCCCGTAGTGCAACCAAACAAGAGATTATCATGAGTTTAGTTTAGTGCGTTCATAATTTCATTCCAACTTAGTCATATCCATTTTTTTATGATGACCACATTAAGTCAATTTTATGAGGTTTTCGCACCTATGACACTCTCTTGATTTGTATCCATGTATAGAGACCAAACCAAGGAACGAGGCGTTCATCTTGGCTTGTATCGCTAAAGGGACCGAACCAAGACGGAGATCAATAGGACGAAGCGCACGCAACATTTAAAAGAACCGTGCTTACAAGAATCATGCATGTTCCTTGACTCGTACCGCGATGGCCGAGCCGAAGGCGAAAGTTTGGGATAGATATAACATACTCCTTGGTTTGTACCGCGATGGCCGAACCAAGGACAAAAATTTGGGATGGATGCAACATGCTCTTTAGACTGTACCAAAATGGCCAAACCATAGACAAAATTTGGGATAAATTAAACCATGCACCTTAGTCTGTACCGCAATGGCCAAACTAAGGACATGGATTTTACGATAGAAGGAGGGAGAAAGCTCCCTAGCCTGTACCGCAATGGCCGGATTAAGGGCAAGAAGTTTGGGAAGATGAAACACGCAGCTTGATTTGTACCGCGATGGCCAAACCAAGAACAAGAATTTTAGGAAGATGAAACATGCCCCTTAATTTGTACCGCGATGGCCGAACCAAGGGCTAGAAATTTAGAAGAAGAAGGAGAAGAAGGCTCCCTGGCCTGTACCACAATGGCCAAACCAGGGGCTAGAGGAGAGCCATTCAATCTCACCTTTCAAACCTCCTGCGTGCAAAACGCCTGCCTCCTACTCTCCTCCTGTGCTACTGTATATGTGTGTGATTTTTAGCAGATGAGAGGAACGAACTGAGGGCCGACCCTAGAGCAGTCAGCCTGCCTGGTATTTATAGGAGCGGGGCTTGCAGCACTGGCCCTTGAGGCTGCCGCGCGCGCCAAGGACTCAACTTGCACGTCGTGTAGAACGTGGGAGCAGGAGCGTGGCTGGTAGAACGTGGGTAGGAAGTGGAGTGCTCCAGACTTGGTCTCCCTGATTTGATTGATGGGACCTGGGCGGGAGCGCACATGGCCCTTTGGCCCAATTAGTTTAATCAAATTGCTTAATTAAAGCTTAATTAAACACTACCTAGAGATGGGCTCTGCTACAAGACAACATCTGGGCCTCTTAATTCAATTGGAGCCTAATGCATGCATCATGCATGCCTAGACATGATTAAGAGGAAACCAATTACGGTGTGTGGCTATATGAGCTAAGTCACGTACGCATACCACATGCATGTATATATATGCTATCTAATGGATCTTTTTTTTTCTTCTTCTTTTTTTTTCTCTTTTTTTTTGTGTGCAGCAGATCGGTCATATTATTGCCTTTCTCCATCGAATTATATTTTGTGTGCATTCGTCAATATACAACGGTATTTTGATGGAGGGACATACTCCATGATCCTTTGACATTTTTTGGCGTCCCTCTGACGGTGAAATTTTAGATCATTATCCGTCCGCGACGGTGCGCGTACATTTTTTCCATAGGAGGAAACTTGAGGACTGTTACTTGTTTTGTCATATTTTATAATTGTCAGTTTAATGCGTACATTATCGACCTTCGAAAATATATCGTATGCCTATTTTTGTTAGTCTTCACTTTGAGCAATTGATTATATTTTTTAATTGATTCTTCTCATTATAAAACATAATTTTGCCCTTTTTTTAATTTATATTACGTGGTCCATATATTTATTTTATCTTGGTCAAAATCCATGTCAACACACATGACAAGTAAGGGGCTGACAGACAGCACTGCAGGGCACACGGGCAAGAAGTATGTGTTAGTTCGTTATGAAGCAACACACATGGGGTAGAAGGAGAAGGAGATGCTCGAGGGGAGGGCGGTACATGGGTGGTGTTCCTGGATCGGTAGAGTGGCAGTGTTGAGCCAGGGGGAGAGTTGGTATGGTGTGTGGGGGTAGGAGTATGCGGGATCCACCATGATGGTGCACAAGTGAACCCCTCATACTGAATTAGGTGGTGTGATACTTTCTCTCCCGTTGCAACGCATGGGCAATTTTCCTAATTGAAACATAAAGAGAGCATCATGAAGAATATGACTAGAACATTTAAGTCTAACCCACTTCCTATGCATAGGAATTTTGTGAGAAAAAAACTTGTGGGAACAAGAATCAACTTGCATAGGAAGGTAAAATAAGCATAACTTCAAAACTTTAAGCACATAGAGAGGAAACTTGATATTATTGCAATTCCTACAAGCATATATTCCTCCCTCATAATAATTTTCAGTAGAATCATGAATGAATTCAGCAATATAACTATCGCATAAAGCACTATTTTCATGATGCACAAGCATAGAATTTTTATTACTCTCCACATAAGCAAACTTCTTCTCATGAATAGTAGTGGGAGCAAACTCAACAAAATAACTATCATGTGAGGCATAATCCAATTGAAAACTAAAATCATGATCACAAGTTTCATGGTTATCATAAATCTTTATAGCATACATGTCATCACAATAATCATCATAGGTAGTAACGTTGTTCTCATAATCAATTGGAACCTCTTCCGAAATAGTGATTCATCACAAAATAAAGTCATGACCTCTCCAAATCCACTTTCATCAATATAATCATCATAAATAGGAGGCATGCTTTCATCATAATAAATTTGCTCATCAAACCTTGGGGACAAAAAATATCATCTTCATCAAACATAGCTTCCCCAAGCTTGTGGCTTTGAATATCATTAGCATCATGGATATTCAAGGAATTCATACTAACAACATTGCAATCATGCTCATCATTCAAATAGTTAGTGCCAAACATTCTAATGCATTCTTCTTCTAGCACTTGAGCACAATTATCGAAATCCTTATTTTCATGATAGATATTAAAAAGATGAAAGCATATGAGGTACTCTTAATTCCATTTTTTTATAATTTTATTTTATAGACTAAACTAGTGATAAAACAAGAAACTAAAAGATTCGATTACAAGATCTAAAGATATACCTTCAAGCGCTAACCTCCCCGGCAACGGCGCCGGAAAAGAGCTTGATGTCTACTACACAACCTTCTTCTTGTAGACGTTGTTGGGCCTCCAAGTGCAGAGGTTTGTAGGACAGTAGCAAATTTTCCTCAAGTGGATGACCTAAGGTTTATCAATCCGTGGGAGGCGTAGGATGAAGATGGTCTCTCTAAAACAATCTTGCAACCAAATAACAAAAGTCTCTTGTGTCCCCAACACACCCAATACAATGGTAAATTGTATAGGTGCACTAGTTCGGCGAAGAGATGGTGATACAAGTGCCATATGGATGATAGGTATGAGTATTTGTAATCTGAAAATATAAAAACAGCAAGGTAACTAATGATAAAAGTGAGCGTAAACGGTATTGCAATGCTAGGAAACAAGGCCTAGGGTTCATACTTTCACTAGTGAAAGTTCTCTCAACAATAATAACATAATTGGATCATATAACTACCCCTCAATATGCAACAAAGAGTCACTCCAAAGTCCCTAATAGCGGAGAACAAACGAAGAGATTATGGTAGGGTACGAAACCACCTCAAAATTATCCTTTCTGATTGATCTATTCAAGAGTCCGTAGTAAAATAACATGAAGCTATTCTTTCCGTTCGATCTATCATAGAGTTCGTACTAGAATAACACCTTAAGACACAAATCAACCAAAACCCTAATTTTACCTAGATACTCCAATGTCACCTCAAGTATCCCTGGGTATGATTATAGGATATGCATCACACAATCTCATATTCATCTATTCAACCAACACAAAGAACTTCAAAGAGTGCCCCCAAAGTTTCTACCGGAGAGTCAAGACGAAAATGTGTGCCAACCCCTATGCATAAGATCACGAGGTCACGGAACTCGCAAGTTGATCACCAAAACATACATCAAGTGGATCACGTGATATCCCATTGTCACCACAGATAAGCACATGCAAGACATACATCAAGTGTTCTCAAATCCTTAAAGACTCAATCCAATAAGATAACTTCAAAGGGAAAACTCAATTCATCACAAGAGAGTAGAGGGGGAGAAACATCATAAGATCCAAATATAATAGCAAAGCTCACGATACATTAAGATCGTGCTGACTCAAGTACACGAGAGAGAGAGAGAGAGAGAGAGAGAGAGAGAGATCAAACACATAGCTACTGGTGATACAAGTAGCAAAGAGTCTCTCAAACAACCCTGCAACCAAATAGCAAAGAGTCTCTTGTGTCCCCAACACACCCAATATAATGGTAAATTGTATAGGTGCACTAGTTCAGCGAAGAGATGGTGATACAAGTGAAATATGGATGGTAGATATAGGTTTTTGTAATCTGAAAATATAAAAACAGCAAGGTAACTAATGATAAAAGTGAGCGTAAACGGTATTGCAATGCGTTGAAACAAGGCCTAGGGTTCATATTTTCACTAGTGCAAGTTATCTCAATAATAATAACATAATTGGATCATATAACTATCCCTCAACATGCAACAAAGAGTCACTCCAATGTCACTAATAGCAGAGAACGAACGAAGAGATTATTGTAGGGTACGAAAGCACCTCAAAGTTATTCTTTCTGATCGATCTAGTCAAGAGTTCATACTAGAATAACACCTTAAGACACAAATCAACCAAAATCCTAATGTCACCTAGATACTCCAATGTCACCTCAAGTATCCGTGGGTATGATTACACGATATGCATCACACAATCTTAGATTCATCTATTCAACCAACACAAAGAACTTCAAAGAGTGCCCCAAAGTTTCTACCGGAGAGTCAAGATGAAAACGTGTGCCAACCCCTATGCATAAGTTCACGAGGTCACGGAACTCGCAAGTTGATCACCAAAACATACATCAAGTGGATCACGTGATATCCCATTGTCACCACAGATAAGCACATGCAAGACATACATCAAGTGTTCTCAAATCCTTAAAGGCTCAATCTGATAAGATAACTTCAAAGGGAAAACTCAATTCATCACAAGTAGATAGAGGGGGAGAAACATCATAAAATCCAACTATAATGGCAAAGCTCGCGATACATCAAGATCGTTCCGAATCAAGAACACGAGAGAGAGAGAGAGAGAGATCAAACACATAGCTACTGGTACATACTCTCAGCCCCGAGGGAGAACTACTCCCTCCTCGTCATGGAGAGCGCCCGGATGATGAAGATGGCCACCGAAGAGGGATTACCCCCTCCGGCAGGGTGTTGGAACGGGTCTAGATTGGTTTTTGGTGGCTACGAAGGCTTCTGGCGGCGGAACTCCCCATCTATTCTGTTCTTTGATGTTTGGAGGGTATATGGATATATATAGGAGGAAGAAGTACATCGGTGGAGAAACGAGGGGGCCACGAGGGTGGAGGGCGTGCCCAGGGGGTAGGCACACCCCCTGCCTCGTGGCAGCCTCGTTGATTGCCTGACGTATACTCCAAGTCTCCTGGATTGCTTCCGTTCCAAAAATAAGTTCCGCGAAGTTTCAGGTCAATTGGACTCCGTTTTTTTACTTTTCTGCGATACTCTAAAACAAGGAAAAAACATAAACTGGCACTAGGCTCTGGGTTAATAGGTTAGTCCCAAAAATAATATAAAAGTGTTTAATAAAGCCCATAAACATCCAAAACAGATAATATAATAGCATGGAACAATCAAAAATTATAGATACGTTGGAGACGTATCACGCGGCTGCCCTGGCCGCCCCTCCTCTTCTCCCACTAGGGCCCATTAGGCCCAATATACTCCCCGGGGGGTTCCGGTAACCCCCCGGTACTCCGGTATATGTCCGAAATCCTCCCGAAACACTTCTGGTGTCCGAACATAGTCGTCCAATATATCGATCTTTACGTCTCGACCAATTCGAGACTCCTCGTCATGTCCGTGATCATATCCGAGACTGCGAACAACCTTCGGTACATCAAAACACAAAAACTCATAATACTGATCGTCACAGAACTTTTAAGCGTGCGGACCCTACGGGTTCGAGAAGTATGTAGAGATGACCGAGACACGTCTCCGATCAATAACCAATAGCGGAACCTGGATGCTCATATTGGTTCCTACATATTCTACGAAGATCTTTATCGGTCAAACCGCATAACAACATACGTTCTTCCCTTTGTCGTCATTATGTTACTTGCCCGAGATTTGAACGTCGGTATCTCAATACTTAGTTCAATCTCGTTACCCGCAAGTCTCTTTACTCGTTCCGTAATGCATCATCCCGTAACTAACTCATTAGTCACATTGCTTGCAAGGCTTATAGTGATGCGCATTGCCGAGAGGGCCCAGAGATACCTCTCCGACAATCAGAGTGACAAATCCTATTCTCGATCTATGCCAACTCAACAAACACCATCAGAGACACCTGTAGAGCACCTTTATAATAACCCAGTTACGTTGTGATGTTTGGTAGCACACAAAGTGTTCTTCCGGTAATCGGGAGTTGCATAATCTCATAGTTATAGGAACATGTATAAGTCATGAAGAAAGCAATAGCAGTAAACTAAACGATCAAGTGCTAAGCTAACGGAATGGGTCATGTCAATCACATCATTCTCCTAATGATGTGATCCCGTTAATGAAATGACAACTCATGTCTATGGTTAGGAAACTCAACCATATTTGATCAACGAGCTAGTCAAGTAGAGGCATACTAGTGACACTATGTTTGTCGATGTATTCACACAAGTATTATGTTTCTAGCTAATACAATTCTAGCATGAATAATAAACATTTATCATAATATGAGGAAATAAATAATAACTTTATTATTGCCTCTAGGGCATATTTCCTTCAAGAACTCCTTCTTTGACTGTTCCATTTTGAACTACTTCAAAAATCTTGTCAAGGTATGTAATCATTGAAAAATCTTTATCAAGCGTCTTGATCTATCTCTATAGATCTTGATGCCTAATATGTAAGCAGCTTCACCGATGTATTTATTTGAAAAACTCCTTTCAAACACTCCTTTATGCTTTCCAGAAAATTCTACATCATTTCTGATCAACAATATGTCATCACATATACTTATCAGAAAGGTTGTAGTGCTCCCACTCTCTTTCTTGTAAATACAGGCTTCACCGCAAGTCTGTATAAAACTATATGCTTTGACAAAGCATATATTCCAACTCCGAGATGCTCGCATCAGTCCATACATGGGTCGCTGGAGCTTGCACATTTTGTTAGCACCTTTAGGATTGACAAAACCTTCTGGTTGCATCATATACAACTCTTCTTTAAGAAGTCCATTAAGGAATGTAGTTTTGATATCCATTTGCCAGATTTCATAAAATGTGGAAATTTGCTAACATGATTCGGATAGACTTAAGCATCGCTACGAATGAGAAAATCTCATCATAGTCAACACATTTAACTTGTCAAAAAATGTTTTTCGACAATTCGAGTTTTGTGGATAGTAACACTACTATCAATGTTCGTCTTCCTCTTGAACATCCATTTATTCTCTATGGCTTGCCGATCATTGGGCAAGTCCACCAAAGTCCATACTTTGTTCTCATACATGGATCCCATCTCAGATTTCATGGCCTCAAGCCATTTTGTGGAATCTGGGCTCATCATCGCTTCCTCATAGTTCGTAAGTTCATCATGGTCTAGTAACATGACTTCCAGTACAGGATTACCGTACCACTCTGGTGCGGATCGTGCTCTAATTGACCTACGAAGTTCTGTAGTAACTTGATCTGAAGTTTCATGATCATCATCATTAACTTCCTCTCTAGTTGTGTAGGCATCACAGGAACAGATTTCTCTGATGAACTACTTTCCAATTCGAGAGAAGGTACAATTACCTCATCAAGTTCTACTTTCCTCCCACTCACTTCTTTCGAGAGAAACTCCTTCTCTAGAAGGGATCCACTCTTAGCAACAAAGATCTTGCCCTCGGATCTGTGATATAAGGTGTACCCAACAGTTTCTTTTGGGTATCCTATGAAGACGCATTTCTCCGATTTAGGTTTGAGCTTATCAGGTTGAAACTTTTTCACATAAGCATCGCAACCCCAAACTTTAAGAAACGACAACTTAGGTTTCTTGCTAAACCACAGTTCATACGGTGTCGTCTCAACGGATTTTTAGACGGTGCCCTGTTTAACGTGAATGCAGTTGTCTCTAATTCATAACCCCAAAATGATAGTGGTAATTCGGTAAGAGACATCATAGATTGCACCATATCTAATAAAGTACGGTTATGACGTTCGTACACCATTGCGCTGTGGTGTTCCAGGTGGCGTGAGTTGTGAAACTATTCGACATTGTTTCAAATGAAGACCAAACTCGTAACTCAAATATTCGTCTCCGCGATCAGATCATAGAAACTTTATTTTCTTGTTACGATGATTTTCCACTTCACTCTGAAATTCTTTGAACTTTTTAAATGTTTCAGACTTATGTTTCATCAAGTAGATATACCCATATCTGCTCAAATTATCTGTGAAGGTCAGAAAATAATGATACCCGCTGCGAGCCTCAACACTCATCGGATCGCATACATCAGTATGTATTATTTCCAATAAGTCAGTTGCTCGCTCCATTGTTCCGGATAACGGAGTCTTAGTCATCTTTCCCATGAGGCATAGTTCGCAAGCATCAAGTGATTCATAATCAAGTGATTCCAAAAGCCCATCAGCATGGAGTTTCTTCATGCGCTTTACACCAATATGACCTAAACGACAGTGCCACAAATATCTTGCACTATCATTATCAACTTTGCATCTTTTGGCATCAATATTATGAATATGTGTATCACCACGATCGAGATTCAATAAACCATTCACATTGGGTGTATGACCATAGAAGGTTTTATTCATGTAAACAGAATAACAATTATTCTTTGACTTAAATGAATAACCGTATTGCAATAAACATGATCCAATCATATTCATGCTCAACGCAAAACACCAAATAACATTTATTTTAGGTTCAACACTAATCCGGAGGTAAAAGGAGTGTGCGATGGTGATCTTATCAACCTTGGAATCATTTCCAACACATCGTCACCTCACCCTTAACTAGTCTCTGTTCATTTTGCAACTCCTGTTTCGAGTTACTAGTCTTAGCAACTGAACCGGTATCAAATACCCTGGGGTTACTATGAACACTAGTAAAGTACACATCAATAACATGTATGTCAAATATACTTTTGTTCACTTTGCCATCCTTCTTATATGCCAAGTATCTAGGGCAATTCCACTTCCAGTGACCATTTCCTTTGCAGTAGAAGCACTCAGTTCCAGGCTTGGGTCTAGCTTTGGGCTTCTTCATGGGAGCAGCAACTTGCTTGCTATTCTTCTTAGAAGTTCCTCTTTCTTTCACTTTGCCCTTTTATTGAAACTAGTGGTCTTGTTAGCCATCAACACTTGATGCTCTTTCTTGATTTCTACCTTCGCCGATTTTAGCATCGCGAAGAGCTCGGGAATCGTTTTCGTCATCCCTTGCATATTATAGTTCATCACGAAGTTCCAGTAACTTGGTGATAGTGACTAGAGAACTCTATCAATCAATATCTTATCTGGAAGATTAAATCCCACTTGATTCAAGCAATTGTAGTGCTCAGACATTCTAAGCACATGCTCACTGGTTGAGCCATTCTCCTCCATCTTGTAGGCAAAGTACTTGTCAGAGGTCTCATACCTCTCAACTCGGGCATGAGACTGAAATACCAATTTCATCTCTTGGAACATCTCATATGCTCCATGTCGTTCAATTTTTTTTGAAGTCCCGGTTCTAAGCCGTAAAGCATGGTGCACTAAACTATCAAGTAGTCATCATACCGAGCTTGCCAAATGTTCATAACGTCTGCATCTGCTCCTGCAAAAGGTCCGTCACCTAGCGGTGCATCAAGGACATAATTCTTCTGTGCAGAATGAGGATAATCCTCAGATCACGGATCCAGTCTGCATCATTGCTACTATTATCTTTCAACTTATTTTTCTCTAGGAACATATCAAAAAATAAACAGGGAGCTATAACGCGAGCAATTGATCTACAACATAGATATGCAAATACTATCAGGACTAAGTTCATGATAAATTTAAGTTCAATTAATCATATTACTTAAGAACTCCCACTTAGATAGACATCCCTCTAATCATCTAAGTGATCATGTGATCCATATCAACTAAACCATGTCCGGTCATCACGTGAGATGGAGTAGTTTTCAATGGTGAACATCACTATGTTGATCATATCTACTATATGATTCACGCTTGACCTTTCGGTCTCAGTGTTTTGAGGCCATATCTGCATATGCTAGGCTCGTCAAGTTTAACCTGAGTATTTTGCTTTTGCAAAACTGGCTTGCACCCGTTATATGTGAACGTAGAGCTTATCACACCCGATCATCACATGGTATCTCGACACGATGGACTGTAGCAACGGTGTATACTCAGGGAGAACACTTATACCTTGAAATTTAGTGAGAGATCATCGTATAATGCTACCGCCGTACTAAGCAAAATAAGATGCATAAAGGATAAACATCACGTGCAATCAATATAAGTGATATGATATGGCCATCATCATCTTGTGCCTTTGATCTCAATCTCCAAAGCACCGTCATGATCACCATCGTCACCGGCTTGACACCTTGATCTCCATCGTAGCATCATTGTCGTCTCACCAACTATTGCTTCTACGACTATCGCTACCGCTTAGTGATAAAGTAAAGCAATTACATGGCGATTGCATTTCATACAATAAAGCGACAACCATATGGCTCCTGCCAGTTGCCGATAACTGTTACAAAACATGATCATCTCATACAACAACTTATATATTATCACGTCTTGACCATATCACATCACAACATGCCCTGCAAAAATAAGTTAGACGTCCTCTACTTTGTTGTTGCAAGTTTTACGTGGCTGCTACGGGCTTAGCAAGAACCATTCTTACCTACGCATCAAAAACCACAACACGGTATAGTGATTGCTTTTTGATCTTCAGAAAGAACCCTGTTCATTGAATCTGATTCAACTAAAGTTGGAGAAACTGACACCCGCCAGCCACCTGTGTGCAAAGCACATCGGTAGAACCAGTCTCATGAATGCGGTCATGTAATGTCGGTCCGGGCTGCTTCATCCAACAATACCGCTGAATCAAGAAACAACTAGTGACGACAAGCAATATGTATATACCCACGCCCACAACTCCTTTGTGTTCTACTCGTGCATATAACATCTACGCATAGACCTGGCTCTGATACCACTGTTGGGGAGCGTAGTAATTTCAAAAAAAATCCTATGCACACGCAAGATCCATCTAGGTGATGCATAGCAACAAGAGGGGAGAGTGTTGTCCACATACCCTCGTAGACCGTAAGCGGAAGTGTTATGACAACGCGGTTGATGTAGTCGTACGTCTTCACGATCTGACCGATCCTAGCACCGAAGGTACGGCACCTCCGCGATCTGCACACGTTCAACTCGGTGACGTCCCATGAACTCTAGATCTAGTTGAGTGTCAGCAGAGAGCTTCGTCAGCACGACGGCGTCATGACGGTGATGATGAAGTTACCGACGCAGTGCTTCGCCTAAGCACTACAACGATATGACCAAGGTGGAAATCTGTGGAGGGGGCACCGCACATGGCTAAGAGATCAACTTGTGTGTCTATGAGGTTCCCCCTCCCCCCGTATATAAAGGAGTGGAGGAAGGGAGGGCCGGCCCTCTCTATGGCGCGCCCTAGGGGGAGTCCTACTCCCACCAGGAGTAGGATCCCCCCTTTCCCTAGTTGGAGTAGGAGAGAAGGAAGGGGAGAGAGAGAGGGAAGGAAGGGGGGTGGCCCCCACCAAATTCGGATTGGGCTAGGGGGCGCCCTCCTCCTTGGCCTTCCTCTCCTCTATTTCACTAAGGCCCAATAAGGCCCATATACTCCCCGGGGGGTTCCGGTAACCCACCGGTACTCCGGTGAATGCCTGAACTCACCCGGAACCATTCTGATGTCCAAACATGGTCTTCCAATATATCAATCTTTATGTCTCAGCCATTCCGAGACTCCTCATCATGTCCATGATCATATCCGGGACACCGAACTACCTTCGGTACATCAAAACACACAAACTCATAATATCGATCGTCATTGAACGTTAAGCGTGCGGACCCTACGGGTTCGAGAACTATGTAGACATGACCGAGACTCATCTCCGGTCAATAACCAATAGCGGAACCTGGATGCTCATATTGGTTCCTACATATTCTACGAAGATCTTTATCAGTCAAACCGCATAACAACATACATTATTCCCTTTGTCATCGGTATGTTACTTGCCCGAGATTCGATCGTCGGTATCTCAATACCTAGTTCAATCTCGTTACTGCTAAGTCTCTTTAATCATTCCATAATGCATCATCCCGCAACTAACTCATTAGTCACATTGCTTGCAAGGCTTATAGTGATGTGCATTACCGAGAGGGCCCAGAGATACCTCTCCGACAATCGGAGTGACAAATCCTATCCTCGATCTATGCCAACTCAACGAACACCATCGGGGACACCTATAGAGAATCTTTATAATCACCCAGTTACGTTGTGACGTTTGATAGCACACTAAGTGTTCCTCCGGTATTCAGGAGTTGCATAAATCTCATAGTCATAGGAACATGTATAAGTCATGAAGAAAGCAACATCAATAAACTAAACGATCATAATGCTAAGTGTAAGTGCATCTAGTGCCACCCCTAGTTGGTTTTGGAGTATTGACTACAAACCTAGTTGAGGGACTAATGTGTTTGTGAGAATTGCAGGATAACACATGTAGAAGTCCCTCATTGATTCGGTTTTCCTACCAGAGATGACCCCTAAAAATGTATGAAGACATTAAAGTCAAAGGTGGTATGTGAAGATATTCACATTGAAGACTATGACAAGAGAAGACATCGCATGAAGACTATGGAGCTCGAAGACTTAGATCTTTCGTAGTTCTTTTTCTTCTTTGTTGAGTCATAGAACCACCGTACTTGTCATTGAATTGTCACGACAGATGTCCTCATGGAAGGACTTAGTCATGGAGCCATCACTACGGGTTAGCTTGAAGGGGTTAAACCGGACAAAGGGACATGAGAGTTTATACTAGTTCGGCCCCTTCGATGAAGGTAAAAGCCTACGTCTAGTTGTGATTGGTATTGCTGGGGTTTCGAAGACCAGGGAGCGAATCCGCTTTGTATGGCTTCGAGTTGTTGTTTTTTCTCTCTTGAACCGCCGCCGGGTCACCCCTTTATATATTCAGGAGGATCCCGGCCGGTCTACAGAGTCCCGAGGCTGGCTCATACAAGTGTCCGCCTTGGTCTCTTCTTTCTTATCTTACAATGCAAGTTTATACAATCATGGCGGTTTACTGTCATGGGCCCTAAACTGCCTGCGGGCTCTGGGCCTCTAAGCTTCATACGTAAAGCGCCATCTTCTGGGTTTCCTTGGGCTTCAGTATAACTGAAGGTGAACCGGCCCCTCCTGGGCGGTTTACCCTTAGTGGTTATATCCTCAACATTAGGCCCCAGATTGATTTGAACCTGTTCATGTCAGTATTCAATCCTTGAACTTCTGGCAATTCTCGTAAACCGCCATATTGTCTTCTCCCTATGAACTTTGATGAATCGCCATGACTTCATCTTCTGTTACTGTAGTAAATAATTGTGACGTCATTCTTGTATAAAAAAGTTTTATAAAGATTCCCTTCTCTTTAATTAATTCCCGAAGATCGAGGCGTCAGCTGCATCCTCTTTTGCCGCTTTCGATTCCTCGATTTTCGCGCCTACCATTTTATCTCACTTCCTTATAAATAAGACCGAGGTGCCTTCCATTTCCCCCCTTTCCAAACCACATCGTCTTCCTCCTCGCGACCTGAAGACCTCAAGTATCGCCGTCGCCGCCGTTGTTGATCTTCCAGTCCGCACCGACTCAGGCTGCTGCATCGACCTGATTCTGACCAGAAATCGACGGCGAACCTCCGCAGCTCGTCCACATCCGTGAGTTCTTCTCCTTCCCCTTCTCAGATCTGCATTGGAAGTTTGTTTGAGTTCGTCGGCGGTCATCACCGCCCGATGCAAAACCGTTGTTAGTTTTCACCTCCAATGCCCTGTTTAGATTGAAAAAACAACGTAGAACTGCTGCGGCAACTGTTTGTGCTTATCTTGCATAAAAATAGATCTTATTTCCATTGTTTGGAAGCCCTCTTCGAATGTATGAACTTCTCTACACTGTTTTAGGTCTAGAAATTTTTCCTTCCAGAGCGATCGTTTGATCCAAAATAATAATTGCAACTTGTGAAACCTGTTTGTTCCACACTTAACAAATTTCCAGCTTGGGGTTCTGCCTCAAAAAGGCGGTTTATCCTTTAGTGTTGATAATCCGTTGTATGTCATTATCCCTCTCTTAAACCGCCATCTAGACTTTGAACAGCCATGCCCGGTTCACTTCATATGTATACCTTGAATTGCTGGTTTAACATTTTGACAAACACATACGAACTGCCAATCATAAACCGTCCATTTTCCTTTTACAGTCTTTGTTAGATGACGAAGCAATTTGCCGCTTGCAACTGGGTTCCGTCTCGGATCACAGAAACGCAAATCAATGAATATATCACCACTGGCACTTTGGCTTCAAAAAATGTCCTCCGTTGGCGAGTTCCTGGCCCTGAGTGCCCCCCTGAACCTCAAGATGGAGAAGTGATTGTATTCTTGCAACATTTAGCTCGAGGTTTCAGTCCTCCCGGATCAAAAAATTTCTGGGATGTTCTTGCCAGGCTCCAACTTCATCCTCAAGATATTGGACCAAATTCCGTGTCCAACATATGCAATTTCCAAGTATTCTGCGAGGTTTATCTGCAAGAAGAACCAACTATTGATCTCTTTCTAGATCTCTTTCACTTAAACCGCCAGACGGAATTTTCTGATGGACCTAATACTGAACTTGGCGGTGTGTCAATCCAAAAAAGGAAAGAGGTTGATTTTCCTCATGCAAAACTTCACAGCCATCCAAAAGACTGGAACCAAACCTGGTTCTATTGTCAGAATACTGCCCCTGCTGAAGAGAATCCCTTGCCGGGCTACCATCCGCACTAGCTCAGTAATAATCACCCTTTACCTCAGAGATTGCCTGCCAAAGATCGACAAGCCTATGCACCTCAACTCGCCAAACTTCGGCCTCTTCTTGCCAACGGTTTAACTGGTGTTGATCTTGTCCGTTGCTAGATTTCATGGTGCATTCTTCCTTTAAGCCGCCGGCCCGGATTGATGTTCGAATACACCGGCAAAACCAATGATCCTCAACGGTTTAATTCAATAGCACTGACGGACGATGAAGTCAGTGAAAGTTTAAAGAAAATACTCGATGAACCGCTCGCCGTATGTACTCAAATTGGTGTGGCTCCTTTTTACGCCTCCAACAAACCGCCCGGGGTAAATATTTTAACCTTGTACTTTTCCTTATCCTTCTCCACTTTGACACTACTATAATAATACCTTTGTGCAATCCCATAGGCCAGTAGCTCTTTTTGGAAAAAGAAAACTCAAGACAAAGTAGCTAAGGCTCCTCGTAGTAAGACCAAGGTCATTAAGAAAGCTGCCAAAAGAAAACTGCTGAGTCTTCAGAACCACCAGAAGATGTTGATGACTCGGCTGAAGAGGTAAAGTTTGATCTCCCTTGACTTCTATCCATATATTTTACTGACAATGATTATTTCCAGGATGATGCGGAGGCCAGCCATGCAGATCATGATGAGGTAATTTGTCTTTCTTCTGACTCGGAACTTGTGCCGGTTCAACGATTTCGCCGTGCAGTTCGAAAAGTGAAATGCTCTCACCCTGTTCCTCATTTGGATCAAAAACTTTCTTTGAGGACACAGCAAACCGAAGGGCGTCGCACAACCTGACACAGTGGTCAACAGGTCTTCTTCCGGTTTACTTCATACCCCAAACTGGAAACGTCGTCCAGAGGTTGCTTGTTCTTCTGAAAAACGTTATCTTTTGAAAGGTTTCTTCCGATGCCCTCTCAATTCATCTGATTCAAATTATCAGGCATCTTCTAATTCGTCTGGCGGTTCATCAACCACTCAGCTGCCTCCCCTGAACACCGTCCCTGGGTAAATATGTGGTCTTCCCTTCTCTTTCATAACTCAGTTGACAATGCTAATCTTTGTTTTAATATTAGTGCTCAAGCTCGTTTATGTAAGAAGGCCAAGACCAGCGCCCCTACCGGTGAAGTTGAGCCGGAGAAAACTACTGAGGATGTTGATAAAAATCTCGATAATCTCATGGATGATTTTACTCTGCCAGAGCCAACTATCAATGTTAATCCACCGGAAGCTGATCCGGCCATGCATGAGGATATCTTAAGTCCACATGCTATGCCTGCAAGTTCGGCTGCTGATCCACCGAAGTCAAGTGCTAATCCGCCAAGCCCAGCCAAAGACGATGACGTTATTGTTACTGGCACTGCTTATACCGCTCCGGGTGATCCAGTTGTCTTGGCAAAACATACCGCCAAGGATGAGTTTATTTCAATGGGCAAGAGGAAGATGAAACTGATATGTCAAAATATGCTAATCCTTCTGCCCAGGATCTTCATTCCGGTTTCTTGAACCGGCTTTATACAAGTCGAGATACTGAGGCTGACTTGGTAAATCTGATGAAGGAACGTTATGAGGTAAACATTTTCCTCCTTATCTTTGTATTTTCACTGCCTTGTATCCTGTAGCCCCCAAGGGTCGGTTTAAATTTGTAAAAACAAACCGGGACTTTGAATTTCCAAACTGCACATTGTTGACTTTTAAGTTTTTTGAACAAACACACATTAGCCCCCAAGTGCCAGGATTGAAACTTGTATGAATCCTAGGACTTTGAATAAGCAGTAAGAAATAATTAATCCGCATTAGCCCCCAAGTGCCAGGATTGAAACTTGTATGAATCCTGGGACTTTGAATAAGCAGTAAGAAAGAATTAATCCGCATTAGCCCCCAAGTGCCAGGATTGAAACTTGTATGAATCCTGGGACTTTGAATAAGCAGTAAGAAAGAATTAATCCGCATTAGCCCCCAAGTGCCAAGTGTAGAACCAGTTGTATGCTTGGGACTTTTGATAAAATATTGAAATGCTCCTCTTGATTTTGGCAGGCTGACATAAACCATCAACGGACGCAGATTCCTGATCTTTAAGAAATTATCAAATCTCAGCAAGAAGAATCTTCCAAAGCTAAAGATGAACTTCGAGCCGCTTTAACTTGCATAGAACGACTGAAAGAAGAATTCAAGACGGAACGTGTCAACTGGGACACTGAAAAGGGGACATTGCTGAAACAAGCTGAAGACGCCGAATCTGCACTTAAACCGGTAGTAGAAGAACTTTCTGGGTTAAAGTGCCAAGTAAACGCCATGACCTCCGCAGTATTTGGTAAGTACTCCTTAGCAAATTATTTGAAATACCCATCTCGTAAGGTGCCGGTTGAAATATGAAATTCTTAAACCGTTGCAGGGAGCCGCATTACTCATCTGGGCTCAGATGTACGGATGAAGCTAAAAGCAGCGTATACTCTTCTGGAACAACTTTACACCGGTGCTCAACGGGTTATCTATGCAGCCTCCTATGACAAACCGGCCCCAACACTGATCAAGGATACTCTGACAAGGCTATCCATGGTACCAGCATAGCTAGAAGAGGTGAAGCGATCTGCTGCCAGGGCCGGCGCTTTGTTGGCACTTACCCGAGCCAAAGCATGGATAGCTGACTTGGATCCGGTTGACCTTGCCAAAGGCTTTCCAAGCACACAAGAAAACGGGGCAGATTTTGATGATGCAGCCCTTAAAAGAGTGACAAGGGAGATGCGTCCTCTGGCGAGTCAGTTGGCAGAAGATGCTAACTTGACGGTTCACCGGTCTTATTATGATGCCAACAACAAACGGGTTAACCCTGCCATTCCAGAGGCGCAAAATCTTATTCCAGGAATCCGTAAGCACACTTATGCCCCTGACATTGATCCGTCAGAACTTATCAATGAAGAAGCTATCTTTCAGGCCTTAACCCGGATTGACTGGACCACCACAAACTTCCAGCCGCTAGGTGGGGAAGAGGAGGCTGAATAGATGCCAAATGACCCATCAACTTCGCATCAACATGGTAATGAGACTTGATCTGACAATTAGAGTGATGCTCCAGAAACCTTGTTTTGCTGGAACACCATATTTTGGGCCTTCAAGCGCTTTGTAATAAGCTAGTGGAAATACTTTGATCTGTTGCCCTCGTGCAGCGGGATATACTTTGTGTTGATTTGTCATGAGAATTTCAGTATTGGCTTATGTATTTTTACAATATTATGCAGTCCCTGTGCCTGCATAAGGAAAATCTGTCCAGGCGGTTTACCACGGGACGGGTCAAAATACCCAACACAACTTGGTAAGCAACTACAGTTGCAGCAATAATAAATCATACCTGTGATATAAAACATTGTTGTTGGTTTACCAATTGTGATGTGAAGAAAAGGTGAAAACCCAAACTCCACCGTACCATGTTGGTATATATATGATATAGAACCGGGTTGTGATGAACGCCGGCCGATTGCTAGAGACAAAGCGTCCAAGCCAGACCGGTTTTGAAGGATGCCGGATTACCTTTAATTGTATATTTGAACAGAAGATCCGTAAGCCGTGCCGGGTTTTAAAAAACTCCGGTTTAACATAGACCTCATGAAAAATAAAAACTTGGCAGAAAAAAGAAAACAAAAAACTGTAGTCGAGGCTTTTCGAGGGCTGCCAGGCCCAAACCGAGGCTTTTCATGGGCTGCCAGGTCACTGAGTTAAACCATTTTGGCAAAGCCTTTTAATATGGCCCTCCAACTAACCAATCATCGTTTTAACTTTGACAAGTTCAGGGTCTCAATGAGAGTAACTGTCAAACGTTCGAAGGGTCGTGCCAGGATTACCTGGATAGGAGTGGCTTACTTGATGAAGGCAGGTTAACCCGGGGTTTTAGGTGAATACACCAGGCTTCCAAGCCGTGGGTCGATACCCAGCCACAAGGGTCCTTTCAAACTCTTTGGTATTTGATGCAAAGAGCCCCCAAGTAACTTTGTGAGCTGTGCTCAATGGGTGCCTATGTTTGAGTTGTGTGTAGCAACAAGACTCTCTTTGGCCCCTTGGGTGTGAAGCTCCCAAGCTTTGTTGTGGCATGATAGCTGCATCAGGAGGGTAGTAATGCTATGTTCTCTTTAGTGAATACACCTATGTTTGAACAGGAAGCCCCCATGTTAACAGATATTTGAAGAAGAAACGGCGGAGGCCCTGCTTGATAGCAAGGATGCCGCTTTATTATATTAATCATAATATATACATTGTTGAAATATGTACATATGAAAAGCCTGTGGCTTCAAGTGTAATAAGGCCGTAGGAGAGCTATGTTCCATGGCCACCGGGTCTCCTCCTCAGAGCTACGTGAGTCTTATCGAACGTCAATGAGGTAGTATGATCCGTTGTGCAGATTTTTGCTGACCACAAAAGGCCCTTCCCAAGGTGGGGATAACTTATGCATATCAGTCTGGTCTTGAATGAGCCGAAATACCAAATCGCCTTCTTGAAAGGTTCTTGTCTTGACCCGGCGGCTGTGATAACGCCGCAGGTCTTGCTGATAAACCGCCGACCGAGCCAAAGCCATGTCTCGCTTCTCATCTAACAGGTCCAGGGCCTCTTGGCGTGCTTGCTCGTTATCCGCTTCAACATAATTCGCGACCCGGGGCGAGTCGTGACAAATATCACTTGGGAGGACAGCCTCAGCCCCATAGACCAGGAAAAAGGGTGTATTCCCGTAGATCGGTTTGGGGTGGTATTTATGATCCATAACACTGATGGTAATTCCTCCACCCAACAACCCGGCGTCCGCTTCAAAGGGACCATGAGCCGAGGCTTGATACCCTTCAGGATTTCTTGATTCGCCCTCTCAGCTTGACCATTGGACTGGGGATGAGCCACGGACGCTACATCAAGCCGGATGTGCTCTCATTGGCAGAACTCCTCCATCTCACCTTTAGAAAGGTTCGTACCATTATCTGTGATGATGCTATGTGGAAAGCCTAAACGGAAAAAAATCTTTTTGAGAAATTGAACCGCCGTGGCTGCATCACATTTACTGATGGGCTCCGCTTCAACCCATTTGGTGAACTTGTCAACCGCCACCAACAGGTGGGTCTTCTTGTCCTTAGAACGCTTAAAGGGTCCAACCATATCAAGCCCCAAAGTAGCAAACGGCCAAGTGATGGGGATCATGCGTAACTCCTGATCTGGAACATGAGCACGACGTGTAAATTTCTGACAAGCATCACACCGCTTTACCAAGTCTTCCGCATCAGAATGAGCTGTCAACCAGTAAAACCCGTGTCGGAAAGCCTTAGCAACCAAGGACTTTGAGTTGGCATGGTGACCGCAATCCCCTTCATGGATTTCCCGTAGAATCTCTTGTCCTTCTTCAGGAGAAACACAATGTTGGAATACGCCTGAAATGCTAGAACGGTGCAATTCGCCATTGTGAATAACCATAGACTTAGACCGCCAGACTATCTGCCTGGCGAAAAATTCGTCTTCTGGTAATTCGCCCCGGTTCAGATACGCCAAATATGGAACCATCCAATCCGGAGTGGCATGTAAAATGGCTACCAATTGGGCCTCCGGATCAGGAACAACTAAATCCTCCTTTGTAGGCAACTTTACAGATGGGTTATGCAAGATATCTAGAAAGGTATTAGGTGGTACCGGTTTACGCTGAGATCCCAGTCGGCTTAGAGCATCTGCCGCTTCATTCTTGCACCGGTCGATGTGCTCCACCTGATAACCCTTAAAGTGGCCTGCTACAATATCCACCTCGCGCCTATAAGCCGCCATGAGCGGGTCTTTAGAATCCCAGGTACCAGAAACTTGCTGAGCCACTAGATCAGAATCTCCAAAGCATCGAACCCGGCTTAAGTTCATTTCCTTAGCTACACGAAGACCATGGAGCAAAGCCTCGTACTCTGCTGCATTGTTAGTACAAGGAAACATTAAGCGGAGAACATAACAAATCTTATCTCCTCGAGGGGAAGTGAGGACAACTCCAGCCCCCGAGCCTTTCAGCTGCCTGGATCCATCAAAGTGAATGGTCCAGTATGTATTATCCGGTTTGTCTTCTGGTGCCTGTAACTCGGTCCAATCATTGATGAAGTCCACAAGCGCCTGAGATTTGATGGTTGTTCGGGGTGTATACTTCAAACTATGGGGACCGAGCTCGATCGCCCACTTCGCAACCCGGCCAGTTGCCTCTCTATTCTGGATTATATCACCCAAGGGAGCAGAACTGACCACTGTGATAGGATGACCTTGAAAATAGTGCTTGAGTTTCCTACTTGCCATGAAAACTCCATGCACTAGCTTCTGCCAATGCGGATATCTTTGCTTTGATTCGATCAGTACCTCACTGATATAATAAACTGGTCGTTGAACCGGATATTCTTTTCCGACCTCCTTACGTTCAACCACAATCGCCACACTGACCGCCCGGGCGTTGGCAGCCACATACAACAATAGAGGCTTATTATCAACTGGAGCAGCGAGGACAGGCGGTTCAGCTAGCTGCCGCTTCAATTCCTCAAATGCTGCATTGGCGGCGTCAGTCCAGATGAATTTATCTGTTTTCTTCAACATCTGATACAGGGGAATCGCCTTCTCTCCCAAACGGCTGATAAATCGGCTGAGGGCTGCAATCCAGCCCGCCAGACACTGACCATCATTGATACATGCCGATTTAACCAAGGATGTGATTGATTTTCCAGATTTGCCTCAATACCTCTGTTAGACACAAGAAAACCCAAGAGTTTGCCTGCCGGAACACCAAAAACACATTTGTCCGGGTTGAGCATCATTTTGTAAACCCGAAGATTGTCAAACGTCTCCTTGAGATCATTTATCAGGGTTTCCTGCTTCCTGGATTTCACCATAATGTCATCCACATAGGCATGAAAATTACGCCCGATCTGCTTGTGAAGACAATTTTGCACACAATGCTGGTAGGTTGCTTGGGCACTCTTGAGCCCAAAGGGCATAGAAACATAGCAAAAGGCTCCAAAGGGAGTGATGAAGGCCGTCTTCTCCTGGTCCTTAACTGTCATCTTAATCTGATGATAACCTGAATAAGCATCCAGGAAACTCAGGCGCTCACAACCTGCCGTTGCATCAATAATCTGATCAATACGCGGGAGAGCGAAAGGATCTGCCGGGCAAGCTTTATTCAAATCAGTGTAGTCCACACACATACGCCAAGTGCCATTTTTCTTAAGAACAAGCACCGGATTAGCCAACCATTCGGGATGAAACACTTCGACGATAAATCCAGCTGCCATCAGCCGGGCTACCTCTTCGCCGATGGCCTTGCGTCTTTCTTCGTTAAAGCGGCGATGGTACTGCTTGACCGGTTTAAACTTAGGATCAATATTTAGCGTGTGCTCAGCGAGTTCCCTCGGTACACCTGGCATGTCAGAAGATTTCCATGCAAAGATGTCCCGGTTCTCACGGATGAACTCGATGAGCGCGCTTTCCTATTTCGGATCCAGATTTGCACTGATACTAAGCTGCTTGGATGAATCACCAGGGACGAAGTCAACAAGCTTAGTCTCATTAGCCAGTTTGAACGTCAGGGCCGGGTCATGTTCAGTCGTAGGTTTCTTCAGAGGGGTCATATCCGTCGGATCAACATTGTCTTTATAGAATTTCAGCTCCTCTGTGGCACAAACCAATTCTGCATAAGCTACTTCACCTTTCTCGCAATCCAAGGCAATCCTTCGGCTCCCATGTACTGTGATCGTCCCCTTATAACCTGGCATCTTGAGCTGTAGATAGACATAACAGGGCCTCGCCATGAGTTTCGCGTAAGCCGGTCGTCCAAATAGCGCGTGATATGGACTCTGGATTTTCACCACTTCAAAGGTCAAGGTCTCAGACCTGGAGTCAAACTCATCTCCAAACACAACTTCCAATGCAATCTTTCCCACAGGGTAGGCTGATTTACCTGGTACCACACCATGAAAGATAGTGTTTGACGGTTTAAGATTCTTATCCGTCAAACCCATGCGACGGAAAGTCTCATAGTATAGGATGTTGATACTGCTCCCTCCATCCATCAGAAACTTGGTAAACTTATAGCCCCCCACCTGAGGTGCTACCACCAAGGCTAGCTGGCCCGGATTGTCAACCCGGGGCGGGTGATCCTCCCTGCTACACACAATAGGCTGCTCCGACCATCGTAGATAATACGGTATAGCCGGTTCAACAGTATTGACTGCCCTCTTGTGAAGTTTTTGATCCCGCTTGCACAAGCTGGTAGTGAACACATGATACTGTCCGCTGTTCAACTGCTTGGGGTGACTCTGGTAACCTGACTGTTGCTGATTCCCTTGGTTATTCTGCTGGTTATTACCATGGTTGTTCTGATGGCCCTGGTTGTTCTGAAATTCAGAGCTTGAACCACCGCCCCCATGGAAACCTGGGCCTGAACCTCCCGGTGGATCCTGATCATACTGGTATAAATCAGAATTTTTGAACTCCCTCATTATGTGACAATCTTTCCAAAGATGTGTGGCAGGGGCCTCCTTGGTTCCATGCTTCGGGCAGGGCTGGTTTAACAAACGCTCCAGATTCATGCCGCGCTGGGGCGGTTTACCTTTGCGACGCTGCATATTTGTGTTAGCCACCAAATCTGAATTATCCGCTTTACGCTTACTATTATTCCCATGGCCCCCTTGGTTGTGGTGCTGCCCTTTTGCACCACCGTTCTTCTTTCCCTTCTCCGGTTTGTCCTCCTTTGAATCCGGATCCTTGGTATTATCTGAATCGGCATACTTAACTAAAGCGGCCATGAGTGTTGACATGTCGTTGTAATGACGTTTGAGCCTTCCCAACTTTTGTTTCAACAGCTTGAAACAGCAATTGCCCTCCAAGGTTAATACCGCGGTATCTGCATTAATACGATCTGACGAATGCAAAATCGTCGAGACTCGTTTAACCCAATGGGTCGTGGACTCCCCTTCCTCTTGGACACAAGCGGCCAGATCCACAATTGACATCGACTGCTTGCACGTATCCTTGAAGTTCTGGATAAACCGACGCTTTAATTCGGCCCATGAGTCGATAGAGTTGGTTGGCAAGCTCTTCAACCAAGTGCGAGCTGGTCCTTCCAGCATCATGGTGAAATATTTAGCACAAACCACCTCATCCACATCTAACATCTCCATTGCCATCTCATAGCTCTCCACCCACGCCTCTGGTTGCAACTCGGCGGTGTAATTTGGTACCTTGCGAGGTCCCTTGAAATCCTTGGGCAAGCGCACATTATGCAGTGCGGGAGTTAAACATGGTACTCCTAGGGAACTAAACATTACCCCTGGCTCCATGGAGGCAGTGGGGTGAACCGGAGTATGATGTCGTGCTTCGTGTCGAGCTGTCAACTCGACCCCCCGTCGTGCGTGGCCCTGGTCCACAACATCTTGTGCATTAGCACCTCCCCTGGCCGGTTGTTCTCCCGCGGCGAATTTCGGTGGTGTGCGCTACTGGATACGGCCGGTTCATCTTCCACGTGTCTTCTATAACTCCGGCTTGGACAGGGAGTGGAATGAATCCTCTCATGGCTATGTGAATACACTTGCTGTTGATTCAGTGCTGTCTGAAGGAGATCCCTGGCCCGACGCGCTTCCACTACAACTGGTGATTCGCCGTCGGTTGGGAGAGCCGCCAGGCGTGAAGCGGCAGCCACAATATTATCCAACGGGTTGGAATAATGCCCGGGCGGCGTCGATGATACAACGTTGTTCTGGCGAGGCAGGTTTGTTGCGCGTGGCTGAACCGGCGCTCCTGCTTCCGGTGCCCCCGCTCGGTTTGGCGCGGTTTGGTTACCAGCTCCCGCACCTGGCGTGTTGAAAAGATTTTGCGGCTCATAAACCGACGGGAGATGTGATCGGTACCTTCTTCTCATGACCTCTTCTGAAGCATTCTGATCTAGTCTAATCCGGTAAGCCTGTGCTTCCAACTCGGCCCGCTCTGTGGCCATCCTGGCGTTCTCTGCTGTCAGGTCCGCTTTATCCTGGGCTATCTGATCTTTCACCTTTAGAATCTCCGCATCGTGCTGATCCCTGGCTGCTGCGTTTACCTCCACGGACATCAGTGCCGGTAGAGCGTCGAACAAATCAGACAAGACTTGGGCCGGAGGCGGCGCCGAGCTTCCTGCACCTTCCAGCGTGGCCGTTGTTAAACCAGGGAGTACCGCTGCGGCGGTAGATGAATGAGGCACCGGTCATGTGCCGGCCATGAAGACAGTGGCCCGGTTTGGCAGACCGGGGAATCCGGAATACTGTTGCCCTCGGATCCTCCCTCAATCCGGCCGTCGCACAATTGGTAAAGCGATTCAGTTTCTCCGAAAGACTCGTCATCACTACGGATTACGGTTTCTCCATCGGAGATCGGTTCCTCCTCATAACCCGAACCGTGGACGACACCCACGAAAACATGCCTGGCCTCAGGCTGAACCGGTGAAGAACTTGCACGCCGAGCCGTCTCAATGATGTCGGTGCAGGTGTCCGGCTCAGGGGCCGGTTCGCCGATCTTGCTGATGAAGACGTGAATCCCACCAAAGGGGACCTGGTACCCGTATTCGATTGAATTATCCTTGGGACCCCACCCTGCGTTGTCGATGTAGAGCTTACCGCGGCGACTCTTCGTCATCCGGCCCACAGCGTATCCCCTCAGTCCATCGAAGTTCCCCTTCAAGAACTCAAAACCATCGTGCGATAGCCCCACGGTGGGCGCCAACTGTCGTGGAATTGTCACGGCAGATGTCCTCATGGAAGGACTTAGTCATGGAGCCATCACTACGGGTTAGCTCGAAGGGGTTAAACTGGACAAAGGGACACGAGAGTTTATACTAGTTCGGCCCCTTCGATGAAGGTAAAAGCCTACGTCTAGTTGTGATTGGTATTGCTGGGGTTTCGAAGACCAGAGAGCGAATCCGCTTTGTCTGGCTTCGAGTTGTTGTTTTTTCTCTCTTGAACCGCCGCCGGGTCACCCCTTTATATATTCAGGAGGATCCCGGCCAGTCTACAGAGTCCCGAGGCTGGCTCATACAAGTGTCCGCCTTGGTCTCTTCTTTCTTATCTTACAATGCAAGTTTATACAATCATGGCGGTTTACTATCATGGGCCCTAAACCGCCTGCGGGCTCTGGGCCTCTAAGCTTCATACGTAAAGCGCCATCTTCTGGGTTTCCTTGGGCTTCAGTATAAATGAAGGTGAACCGGCCCCTCCTGGGCGGTTTACCCTCAGTGGTTATATCCTCAACAGTACTGTTAAGTGGGGTCCAAGAGAACCAGTCGGAATGACCGAAGTGATGCTTAACCAAAATCCTATGTCTTCGAGTGAAGACTATGAGAGCGAATCTTGTCCAGAGTTGGACAAGTCAGCTTTGCTTGTAGCCCAAGTAAAGTTGCCGTGTGTGTTTGAAATCTGACCGTTGGAACACGTGTCAGTTCCTTAGTGACCCAGGGTCATTTCGGACAAATCAGGTCGGGTTGCCTAGTGGCTATAAATAGCCCACCCCCTACAACCATAAACGGTTGGCTGCTCAGAGTTAAAGTACGGCTGTTGTCGTTTGAGAGCAACCCACCTCGAAGCCTTTGAGAGAGAATTCCTTGCAAGGATAAAGTCCTAACCACCCAGAGCCAAAGAGTGTTAGGCATCACTTAAGTCGTCCTGTCTATGTGATCTGAAGACTTATTACACTTGAGGACTGTGGATCCTCCAGCCGGTTAGGCGTCGCGTTCTGAGCATCCAAGAGTCATTGTGGATCGCCGGTGAAAGAAGTTTGTGAAGGTTTGGAAGTCTACCTTGAAGACTTACCAGAGTGATTGGGCGAGGTCTGCGTGACCTTAGCTCAAGGGGAATACGGTGAGGACTAAGGGTCCTGAGCTGCGTGTTCAGGACTGGGTGTCCGGGACTGTGTGTCCTCAGGTTTAAATACCTAGCCGCCCTAACTAGACGTACAGTTGTCACAGCAACTGGAACTGGTCCAACAAATCATTGTCTTCAACGAGTCACTAGTTTCATCCTTCCCTTCCTTTACTTACTGTTGGTCCTTGTGAAGTCATTGCATGATTGCATTATCTTTTGTCTTCATTGAGTGACTGCCTGTTCTGATTGGCTTCACAATATCTTCCTATCTGATCCTTACTGCCTAGCTACTATAAGTCATTGTGCTTTCACTTTGTTGATTACCTGACTAAGGTTTGCCTAGTGTAGTCTACCTTCCGCTGCGTGGTAATAGGTTTACTTCTATCGTTTGTCTTCAAAACTTCCCTGTTTAGAAGACTTTCATGAAAATCGCCTATTCACCCCCCCTCTAGTCGATCACTAGCACTTTCAATTGGTATCAGAGCAAGGTACTCCCTTGTTCTGTGTGATTCGGTTTAACCACCTGGAGTTTTAGCTATGTCGACTGTAGGGATAATTAAAGTCTCCGATGCATGCCCCGTCTTCGATGGAACTGAATATCCCTACTGGAAGAATAAGATGCGTATGCATCTTGAAGCCATTGATGTCGACCTATGGTATGTCGTCAAGAACGGCGTTCCCAAGGCTGGAGAAGGTGTCATTGCTGCTGATGTCAAGAAGTTCGTTCAACTGGACTCTACTGCCAAGAATATCATCTGTGGTCATCTGACCAAAGGATAGTATGGCCATGTGAGTGCGTTGGAGACTTCCAAGCTAGTCTGGGACTGGCTCTCCAAGGTCAACGAAGGCGTCTCCACCCAGAGAGATCAGAGAATCAGTGTCCTTCACAACCTCTTCAACCGCTTCAAGAGAAATGACAATGAGAATGTCCAGCTCACGTTTGATCGACTCACTGACATCACAAATGAGCTTCAAGCCCTTGGCGCCACTGAGATCACCAAGCATGAAGTCGTCAAGACACTCCTGAGATCACTTGACAGTTCGTTTGACACCCTAGCCCTGATGATTCAAGAACGCCCTGATTTCAAGACACTCGATCCGCCTGACATACTTGAGAGGCTCAACACACACGAGTTTCAGCTTTCTGAGAAAAGAGACATCTACGGTCCCAGCTATGGGCGAACTCGTGCCTTGAAGGCAAAAACTGTCTCCTCATCCGAAGAAGAATCTGACAGCAGTTCTGATGATCCTGAAGACATTGGAAAGGAGCTTGCTATGCTTGTGAAGAAGTTCCAAAAATTCACCAAGAAGAAAGGGTTCAGAAAGTCTTCACGATCAAGCTCAAGGAATGATGAAGCTTCTGCTCATGACTACAAGAAGAGAACATGTCACAAGTGCAAGAAGCCTGGCCACTACATCTCTGAGTGTCCACAGTGGGACAATGAGAACAACAAGAAGAAGAAGAGCAAGGAGTATGACTCTGATGACAAGAAGAAGAAGACATACTCAAAGTCTTCTTCCAAGTCTTCCTCAAAGTCTTCATCACACAAGAAGAGCTCATCTGGCAAGGCACATGCGTTTGTTGGCAAGGAAATGGATTCTGAGGAGGAGTCTGCTTCTGAGGAGGCGGAGGAGGAGTCCGATTCTGGAGTTGCGAGTCTGGCTACAGCATACGTTGCCAAGTCCATCTTCAACACTGAAGACAATGACTTCATAACCGACACCGATGCAAATGACAAGGACTACTCCGCTCCTTCCTACTGCTTCATGGCACGTGGTGCCAAGGTAAACACACGCACTCCTCACTATCAAACATCCAGTGACGATGAATCTGATTGTGATTCCAAACCTAGCTACAAAACACTTGCTAAAATTGCAACTGAACAATAGAAAGCTATGGAACACATTCAAAAACTGTTAGACAAAAGCGATGATCTGTTAGACGCTGAAATGACTCGATCTTAGTCCTTAATTGAAGACATAAAAAATCTTCACGTTAAGTATGAGGAACTTGAAAGTCGTCATGAAACGCTCTCAACAACTCATGAAGGCTGTCCTACGATTATCTTCAAAGGAAGCAAGACCTTGAGAAATTGAGAGCGGCTCATGAAGATCTTCAAAAGGAAAACGAGTCACTTCGCGCCAAACAGA
Organism: Triticum dicoccoides; assembly: GCF_002162155.2. Lineage (NCBI taxonomy): Eukaryota > Viridiplantae > Streptophyta > Magnoliopsida > Poales > Poaceae > Triticum > Triticum dicoccoides. The sequence continues at coordinate 98,854,776 of NC_041388.1, forward strand.
TCGGTTTAGCTCAGGAAGGATTTGAACCACCATGTCTTAAATGCATTGAGCGTGATAACACTACTTCTGTTGCTGAATGTTCTACTGCTGCTACTGTTGCAATATCTTCACCTGTTGATGTGGTAACTAACCCCTCTGCTGAGGATACCACTGCCATTGCTGATGAGAATGTTAGGTTGAAGACACTGCTTGAAACAGGGATGTACAAAAGTCTCAAAGGGCATCAGACACTATGTGATGTCCTCAAAAGGCAGATCCTGAACCGAAACCCTAGGAAAGAGGGTGTTGGGTTCGAAAGGAAAATGAATGCCGATGGCTCTTACTGGAAACCTGAGCAGTACCCCAAAACCACATGGGTTGCTGCAAAGGAACCTTAAGTGGATGCATCCACCCTATCTGGCTTCACTTGTGCTAATCCCATTGTTATTGATGAATCCTTTGATGCAAACTACAAACTGTTTAAGAATCAGAATGGTGAAGTGTTTGCCAGGTATATTGGTACTAACTGCAGGAATGGACCGCCTATGAAGAAGATCTGGGTGCCGAAAAGGTGTTTGGAGAATCTTCCTGTGAATGTCATCATGACACCACAGGTGAAGAAGACAAACCCTAGACCACAGGCTTCATATGGTCCAAAGGCCTCATACAGACAGAGGACTCACCGGAGTCGCACTAACGCAAATGTTTTGCAGGGAAGCCATACTCAGGCCTATGAATATGAGCATGGTTCATAAAACCGCCATGTTCATAAGACCAAGAACTATTCTGCTTATTCTTATGAGTACTATTGTCCACCTGCAAGACTTTTTGCTAGGGCTCCAAAGCCAAAGTTCTCAGATGCTGCACTTAGACTCATTGCTTCAAAGCCACCCTTGAAGATGTGGGTGGCTAATAAAGCTTAACTCTCTTTTGTAGGGAAAGGTCTCCAGCAGAAAACCAAAATCGTCTGACGCTATTGCTGGGGACCTTAAACATCTTGTAGGGCGCAAGATCAAATGCCCAAATGGTCTTATTATGTACTTTGTTCCTGAATCGCTTGCTACTCGCCCTATCAGTCCAAATCTCGATCTAAGCTTTCATAACCCACTGGTTCGTGAAATGTTTTTGCTTCACAATTCTCTTCGTGAAGCCTATCCCCCTAACTGCACTATAGGGTACGACACCAGCGGCTTCAGAATGGATTATTGATAGTGGGTGTACCAATCACATGACTGGCAAGAGAAGCCTTCTTATGGACTCAACCTTACGTCCATCCGACAAAAGTCACATCACATTTGCAGACACTAGTAAAAGTAAGGTATTGGGTCTAGGTAGAGTTGCAATCTCAAAGGATCAACACATGGATAAAGTCATGCTTGTTGAATCCCTTGGCTTCAACTTAATGTCTGTCTCAATGCTTTGCGATTTAAACATGATTGTGATGTTTGGAAAATATCGTTGCCTTGTACTAATGGAATCTAACAAGTCTCTAGTGTTTGAAGGGTATCGGAAAGATGATTTGTACGTGGTAGATTTCTCAGCAGGACCACAGCTTGCCGTATGTCTTCTAGCAAAAGCTTCAGAATGCTGGCTCTGGCATCGGAGGCTAGGGCATGCTGGCATGAGGAACCTGCACACCCTTGCAAATAATAAGCATGTCATAGGCATCGAGGGCGTCAAGTTCAAGAAAGATCACTTATGCGGTGCCTGTGAAGCAGGAAAGATGACGAGGGCCAAGCATCCCTCAAAGACAATCATGACAACGACTCGACCCTTTGAACTGCTCCACATGGATCTTTTCGGTCCCACTCATTACTCAACTCTTACTACCACCGCTTGTCTCTATGGCTTTCTCATTGTTGATGATTATTCTAGATATACTTGGGGTGCATATAATCCTCTACAAGACTGAAGTGCAGGATGTCTTCAGACGCTTCGCCAATCGAGCAATGAACAACTATGGCGCCAAGATAAAGCACATCAGAAGTGACAATGGCATTGAATTCAAGAACACTGGCCTTGATACATATCTTGATACTTTGGGCATCACACATGAATTCTCAGCTCCGTACACGCCACAGCAGAATGGCGTCGTCGAACGCAAGAACATAACACTCATTGAGATGGCCCGAACGATGCTTGATGAATACAAGACTCCAAGAAAATTCTGGCCTAAATCCATTGATACTGCATGCCATACAATCAACCGTGTTTATCTTCACAAGCTTCTGAACAAGACATCTTATGAGCTCCTTACTGGCAAGAAGCCAAATGTCAGTTACTTCAGAGTATTTGGCGCCAGGTGCTGGATCAAGGATCCACATCACACTTCAAAATTTGCACCAAAAGCACATGAGGGTTTTATGCTTGGATATGGAAAGGATTCGCACTCCTATAGAGTCTTCAATCTCTTTCATTATAAAGTGGTTGAAACAGTGGATGTGCGGTTCGATGAGACTAACGGCTCACAAAGAGAGCACCTGCCAAATGTGCTAGATGAAGTTCCATCCAGTGAATCAATCAAACTTATGGGAACTGGAGAAATCATACCTTTTGAAGCTCAACCTGAAGAGGAACTTATCATCTCCGCACCTGATCAACCTGAAGACAATGCTCAGCCTGAAGACAATCCCTCTAACAATGACAATGATCAGCAAGAGCAAAATCTTCGCCCTGTACATCCTCGTGTTGCCAATGAAGTGCAGATTGAGAGAATAATTGATAGCATCAATGCACCCGGTCCACTCACTCGTTCAAGGGCAACACATCTAGCAAATTTCTGTGGGCACTTCGCATTCGTCTCAATAACAGAACCCAAGAAAGTTGAAGAAGCCTTCATGGAACCTGAATGGATTCAAGCTATGCAAGAAGAGCTTCAATAGTTTGAGCTGAATAATGTATGGGAACTGGTTAAGCGTCCTGATCCTCGGAAGCACAATATAATAGGCACCAAATGGATATATTTCAACAAGCAAGATGAGCATGGTCAAGTTGTCAGAAACAAAGCTCGTCTCGTTGCTCAAGGATATACTCAAGTTGAAGGGATTGACTTCGATGAAACATTTGCTCCTGTGGCTCAACTTTAAGCCATACGCATACTGCTGGCCTATGCAAATCATCATAACATACTTCTATATCAAATGGATGTGAAGAGCGCCTTTCTCAATGGCAAGATTGAAGAAGAAGTGTATGTTGCACAACCGCCTGGCTTTGAAGATCCAAAACATCCTGACATGGTATACAAGCTCAACAAGGCACTGTATGGCCTCAAACAAGCCCCTCGGGCTTGGTATGACACACTCAAATACTTCCTGAAGAGCAAAGGCTTCACACCTGGTTCCCTCGACCCCGCTCTCTTCACGAAGACATATGATGGTGAACTGTTTGTGTGCCAAATATATGTGGATGACATTATCTTCGGCTGCACCAATCAGAAATACAGTGAAGAGTTTGGATATATGATGCAAGAGCAATATTAGATGTTCATGATGGGAGAGCTGAAGTTCTTCCTTGGTCTTCAAATACGACAGCAATGCAACGACATCTTTATATCTCAAGAGAAGTATCTCAAAGATTGCCTGAAGAAGTTCGGTATGCAAGACTGCAAAGGCTTCATGACGCCAATGCCAGCCAAACATCATCTGGGTCCCGACGACAATGGTAAAGAGTTCGATCAAAAGGTATACTGCTCCATGATTGGTTCTTTACTTTATCTATGTGCATCTAGGCCAGATATTATGCTTAGTGTTTGCATGCGTGCTCGATTCCAAGCGGCACCAAAGGAATCGCATCACTTAGCTGTGAAGCGAATTCTTCGATATTTGGCTTACACCCCAACTCTAGGATTATGGTATCCAAAGGGCTCAGAGTTTGATCTGGTTGGATTCTCGGATGCTGATTATGCTGGTGACAAGGTGGATCGCAAGTCTACATCAGGCACATGTCATTTTCTGGGACGATCACTTGTATGTTGGTCTTTAAAGAAGCAGAACTGTGTATCTCTCTCCACTGCTAAATCTGAATACATTGCTGCTGGATCTTGCTGCGCTCAGCTTCTGTGGATTAAGCAAACACTCAAAGACTATGGCATTCATCTGAAGCAAGTACCACTCTACTACGACAACGAAAGCGCCATCAAGATTGCCAACAACCCAGTTCAGCACTCGAAGACAAAGCACATTGAGATCCGTCATCACTTTCTCAGAGATCATGTTGTGAAGGAAGATATTGATATCATACACGTCAACACTGAAGAGCAATTGGCAGATATCTTCACCAAGCCCTTGGATGAGAAGAGATTTTAAAAGTTACGGTGTGAGCTAAATATCTTGGAATCCTCAAATGTCCTATGATCAGGCACACATCCTAACACTTATGCGTATTGATGAGTTAGATGTGCAACACATGAAGTAAAGTATATCTTCAATCAAAGAAGACATACATTCTAAGTGTGAATACATTAATGAGGAATTTGACTTTGGAGCGCCACGACAATTGTGCGCCGTGTCCGGGTCTAATACTTCCTATACGGTGGGTAACGCCACCACCAAATGTTCTGTTTGAAGTATTTCACTCATGGCGTTACATTTGCTATGTCTTCACATTTGGTTTGACTTCAATCTCAACATGTCTTCATGATTATCTTCACTATGTTGATCATATATATATACTAGTGTTCTGTCCTCTACATCATTCACTTATAGCTATGTCTTCTTGTTGAATCTTTTGAACTAAGTGAATGTGATCGGACCCTAACCTCTCTATGCTTTCTATCTCAAACTCTATCTCTCCAAATCATATGCATTCTATTGAAACTGTCGAATGTCTTCTCTACGTCCTTGTCAGCGGAAGATACAGAGACAAACATTAAGTCCGTTTTCAATGCTAATTCCTTCACCTGAAACCCGGAGAAGTGGGAACGACCACCCGACAATCCAGGCGTGCATGGGAACGTGGAACAACCTCTGATATGCTGCATGATGGCCACGTGTTCCTCAGATGTGAATCGCCAGGGGCACCTGTGTAATAACACTAAGCCGTCCCTGTCCCTATAAATACACGCCTCACCTCAGTCATTATCCTTTCTTCCACTCTCGCACGAACCCTAGAGCCACCGCTAGCCCTCGACGACACCGGCGACGAAGCGCTTAGCTGCCGCAACCTCTCCGACGCCGTCTTCACGCCGACCACGGACTTCGTCTTCTCCGCCGTCGCCGTAGGTGTCCTCCGTCGCCAAGTTAGGGCACAGATGATCGAACTGCTCGGCTCCTCTTCCACTCCGTCTAGCAGTTTCTTGTGTGGTAAATAAAACTCCCTTTTTACGGCCCCTTTGATCCTACAGATTCGTCACTTTCTACCACAAGCAGTTTCTGTTCACACAAGTTGGATCCACTTCATACTGCATCTCATATTATGCCTAGTATGTTCACTTATGCTTCACAAAGTAGTTAGATTCCTCACTTGTACTGATCTGTGGATTCGTACAAATCTGGAACCAACTCCTTATCTATGAGTGAATGTCTTCGCACGATGAGGTCAATGTCTTCTAAACTAATTTATCTTCAAAATCTTCTGAGAATGCATATGACCTCTTCCCCTTCCGTCGCACCTTAATGCTGTCATAGGTACATATCCATGGGAGAATCCCTTGGTTCTCATAGTCTGCATTCATTTGCAGAACTCTTACAGCATCACATAAATTCTCCCGAAGCCAGTTCCTGTTTGTCCAGCAAGCGAAAGCCCTTGAAGCCTTTGAACGTATTGAAGCCATTCAGTTTAAAGTTCATGGCTGCAGAGAAATCAGCAAGGAAGGGTGGCAGAAAGCGTCGAGGTGAGACATCAAGAGATCTGCCCGATTACCTCTCAGAACTGTACAAGACAGATCCAGAAGAGGATTACAATCAGCGCAAGACACGAATCCAATGGATTCGATGATATTGGGAAGAACAGTGGTTCAAGTACAGATTTGTGACAAAGGAATATGCTGAAAAGAATGCCATCAAGCGACCATGGGGAGACATCCTATACAAAAATCTTCAACCCAGGTCCAGAGATGAAGCCATTGAACAAGGCTTCTATCCCTGCATGGTCCGTGGACCACAGCCTACGGATGCTGACCCATCGTCACTGCTATGGTGTCGTGACGACAATCTGTTCAAGCGCAACTTCTAGTTTGCCTAGAATTCGGCGAAGCAGAACAAGAAGTCTTTGGGATTAGACTTCAACCCTGGTCCCTCTGTTCCCCGTGCCGATGGGACCCGCGAAGCTGAACCCAATCTTGTTGGGCCCTTCTACAACCTGGAAGGTCTCATCACTCATATCGTGGTTCAAGGGACGGCCGTGGATGAGCCTGTAGATGACGCTGAATCAGATGAAGCGCCTGCAGCGCCGAAGCCAAAGAAACTGAAGCAGCCTAAAGCTTCAAAGCCTGCCTCAGCACCAAAAATCTCACGGGCGAAGCCACTGGCTACTGCACCTCCTGAAGACAGTGTGCAGTCTGAAGATCTGTCACGCATCTCCAAGCCCCAGAAAGTCAAGATGCCTCTGCCACACACCAGCCAAGAACTGACTGCTGCTACTATTCTGCGCAACGATGCCATTGATCTGTCCAGTGATGAAGATCTTGCAAATGACGCTCTTGAGCAACTGATCAAGAGCAAAGAAGAAGCAGAAATCTTCAACGATTTGCCTCTCTTTGACGTGGCAATCATCCACGACTTCATCGATGAGTGGTTTGACACGCCCAACCTCAGCTTTGAAGATCTGCAACTTCCAATTGGCCTCAGTGTTGCCTTCCATGGCGCCATTGCTTCAGAGCTAGCTATAGCCCAGCACATCGTTGAACTGAAGCAGAAGATTGACTTTGAGAAAGCTCAGTTCAAGAAGCATATGGCCAAGCTCAGCGTGCAAGAGGTCAAGAACTTCAAGATCATGTTGCACGAGCTTAAAGAAGCCTTTCTCAAGAAGCATGAAGAAGCTCAAGGTTCTCGTGAGCGCATGAAGAGCCTGGCTGACAAGTGTGTGCAAGCCTACAATGAGGCTGAGAAGCGCAAGACCCTTGGGCGTCCTGGCATCGACCCCAGGATGGCTGCAAAGCAGCAGAAGAAGAAGCCCGCTATGGCCGAACCCGACGCACCAAGGCAGGAAGCACATCCCATTGTCTTCCTAACCAGTATGACTGGCTCGAATCCAAAAGCCAGGTCTACCGCTTCAGAACTAAAGAAGACGAGGACTGGTGAGGCTGAAGCCAGAAAAAGGAAACATCTTGAAGCCTCTGCTGCTGCTCCCTCCAAGAAGAAGCGAAAGACCAAGAAGGAATGGGCTGCTCCCACAGAGCCCTTAATTGTTGAACCCATCTCCATGGTTCGCCCTGCCGCTGAACATCAAGAGCGCCAACTGACTGTCCATGAGCCTACTTTCACAGAGGCTCATGAAGCTAAAGACTTTCCAGCAGCTGATCCCACTGCTGCTGAAGACATTGGTCACCATGACCATGTTGAAGATGATGCAGTTCTTCCTCAGATCGAGCACCAACAGGTATCATCGCCTGTGCTTACGCACATTGAACTCATCAGCATTGGTCGTCCTCTGACGCCAATTGCTCAGGATGCATCATGGGCTGATCACCCACAACAACAAGTCACACCACCCTGGCAAGAAGAAGAGGATGACTTTGAGGCCCAGCCAACTCCATCTCCAAAGGCGTCGCCGACGTTACGCAGGCTTCGCAAAGGACCAAGGCCTCCAGTCTCCGAATCTGAAGCTAAAGCTGTTGAAGATATTCCGACTGCATCAGCCGATGGCACCCAAGAAGAAGAACGTGCCCCCACTCCCCCAACTACTGACGAAGCTGTTCTCGAGGAGAACATGTCTGTGCCTGACCCTCCAGCTCATCAAGTGGAGGTAGAAAATCTTGAGGCTGCCACCACCAACACCAATGAAGCCACTGACGCTATCATGGCTGAAGCAAATATGGAGCCTACACCAACCCAAGAACCAGAAGTCAGCGAAGCCAATGATGCTACTGCTTATGTTCCTGCGCCTGCTGCTGGTCCTCAGTTTGACTATCATATTGAGCATAGGCCTCAGGTACAGAAGCCAATGCCAAGGTTGCCCGGGTTTCCAGGTCCTGCATCAACACCTAGATCCTTCAATGTCAACAGCTTCAAAGCAGACAACACCTTCTTCAATAGCTCCAAGTACCCCTACTCAAGGGAACGAATATCTTCTGACCGGTTCTGGAGCTATCCGCAGCGAAGCTATTACTCCTGCATTCTGTACAATCAAGGTCGCATCTTCCCACATATGCGTCTTGACACCGAAGCAATAGCTGGTCTGCCCTGCTTGGAAGAAGCTCTGGACTGCTTCAAAGAGGTTGGATTGTTGCCTTTCCTCACCAACCAAGAGCATTGGAGCGAAGAGTTGCTGCTCCAATTTTATGCCACACTTCACATACGTGGTTACAACAGAGATCCAAAGACTTGGGTCCTTGAGTGGATGACAGGAAATGTTCATCACGAAGCCAAAGCCTTTGATATCATTGAGCTCACTGGTCTGCCCACTCCTGGAGATCTCTATGAACCTGGATGTCAACTTCACAGTGAAGCTATGGAGAGCATCTTTCAGAAGCCTGAACCGAACATGAGTCAGATGCTCAGTATGATGAAGCCTTTGCCACAAGACACTGCATATCCTAAGGAGTTCCTTGTTGAAGACCTGGAGTATCTGCCAAGGACCATCTATCACATTTTAAGGCGAACTCTCTGGCCCATCAAAGGACATTCCCCATATGCAAAGCTGGAAGGTGCAATGAAGACTTTGGTCTTCTATATTCTTCACGACAAATGCTTCAACGCACAAGACTTCTTCATCCGCCAACTTGCTGCTTCAGGATCTGACCTTTTTGGCTTGAAGTTCTACGCTCCATGGATAATGTGGATGATCAAACTCCACTCAGCTATCTCATATCAGCCCTCTGCTCGCAATCATCAGATCTTTATGCCTGACGTGGATATGTCCGTTGAAGCCCTCTATCCAGAGCCTGCCAAGGAGCCTCTTAGTCTTCAGAATGCGGAGCATCAAAGTTTCTCTCAGAACATTGAAGGAGTTGAAGCAGTCACTTGTGTTTATCCTCTGGCTGGCACTACACGCGCACCTCATCGTTCCCTCACTGAAGCCACTGAAAGCACTATTGCCCAACAGCCCAAGAAGTGCTCTCGTGTTCTCAATGACCGAGAGCTTCTGGTTGCTCTTCATCAGAAACAGGATAGACATCATGACTGGCTGAAGCGCCAAATGCACAACCTCTTGGTGGATGTCAACCGCATTCGCAACCTTGCCACCAAGAATGCTTTTGTTGCCCATGAAACTTGTCGGCGTACATAGAAAGGGCTGACGCTTATGTGCTCTAAGGATGATCTTCAAGAGGATGGATTCTCTGAACGTTTTAAGTTCGACTCCACACCTCCCCGAAGGGCTGTGCTGCGACGAACTCCCTCACTTGAAGACTCTGAGTTCTCTTCCTCTGCGGCAACTGTGAATGCCAGAGTGATCGAGGACGAAGACGATGCTACTTCGCCGCCCCCTCCTTTACCATGCGTCGACACTGCCCCGAGCTCGTCTGCACCGCCTAACAACACCGACGACCTTGCTACTTCACCTACTCCTCATGGGAACGAGTAGATGCTCTATGTCTTCAAACCTTTTTGGTCCTTACTGACAAAAGGGGGAGAAGCATATGAGTTTGATAGTCACTTAGATCATTTTGCAGACGTCCATTTTCCATTATGCATGTCATTATCTTCACATACTTTTCATGCATGATGAGTTGTCATCATAAGTTGAAGAGGATCTCCACAAGTACAACCTGCCATGTGCATTTGCATTCCAAAAGCAAATTACTTATACGCACATCTTCAGGGGGAGCCCTTACAACTTATGAAGACAATTCCTTATCCTTTACAATTTCACATATTATATTCCCCGTTGAAAACTTCAACTAGTTTGTCATCAATCACCAAAAAGGGGGAGATTGTAAGTGCATCTAGTGCCACCCCTAGTTGGTTTTGGAGTATTGAAAACAAACCTAGTTGAGGGACTAATGTGTTTGTGAGAATTGCAGGATAACATAGGTAGAAGTCCCTCATTGATTCGGTTTTCCTACCAGAGATGACCCCTAAAAATGTATGAAGACATTGAACTCAAAGGTGGTATGTGAAGATATTCACATTGAAGACTATGACAAGAGAAGACATCGCATGAAGACTATGGAGCTCGAAGACTTAGATCTTTCGTAGTTCTTTTTCTTCTTTGTTGAGTCATAGGAACCACCGTACTGTTAAGTGGGGTCCAAGAGAACCAGTCGGAATGACTGAAGTGATGCTTAACCAAAATCCTATGTCTTCGAGTGAAGACTATGAGAGCAAATCTTGTCCAGAGTTGGACAAGTCAGCTTTGCTTGTAGCCCAAGTAAAGTTGCCGTGTGTAGGATCTAGAAGTAGATGTGTCTAGAGGGGGGATTAGACACTCAATGCTAAAGTTGCAATTTTTAAGCTTTTTCGGTTTAAGTGGAGTTTAGGCACAATTTCAACATACATAATACATTTCAAGCAAGCATGCAAAGAGTATATGAGCAGCGGAATGTAAAGCATGCAACTTGCAATAATGTAAGGGAAAGGGTTTGGAGAATTCAAACGCAATTGGAGACACGGATGTTTTTCCCGTGGTTCGGATAGGTGGTGCTATCCTACATCCACGTTGATGGAGACTTCAACCCACGAAGGGTAACGGTTGCGCGAGTCCACAAAGGGCTCCACCCACAAAGGGTCACAGTTGCGCGAGTCCACACAGGGCTCCACCCACGAAGGGTCCACGAAGAAGCAACCACCCACAAAGGGTCCACGAAGAAGCAACCTTGTCTATCCCACCATGGCCATCGCCCACACAGGACTTGCCTCACTAGCGGTAGATCTTCACGAAGTAGGCGATCTCCTTGCCCTTACAAACTCCTTGGTTCAACTCCACAATCTTGTCGGAGGCTCCCAAATGACACCTAGCCAATCTAGGAGACACCACTCTCCAAGAAGTAACAAATGGTGTGTAGGTAATGAACTCCTTGCTCTTGTGCTTCAAATGATAGTCTCCCCAACACTCAACTCTCTCTCATAGGATTTGGATTTGGTGGAAAGAAGATTTGAGTGGAAAGCAACTTGGGAAGGATAGAGATCAAGATTCATATGATAGGAATGGAATATCTTGGTCTCAACACATGAGTAGGTGGTTCTCTCTCAGAACATATGAGTTGGAATTGTGTATGTGTTCTGATGGCTCTCTCCACGAATGAAGAGGAGGTGGAGGGGTATATATAGCCTCCACACAAAATCCAACCGTTACACACAGTTTTCCAATCTCGGTGGGACCGAATCAACAAACTTGGTCGGACCGGAAAGGTAAACCTAGTGACCGTTAGAGATTTTCGGTGGGACTGACATGCAACTCGGTAGGACCGATATGGTTAGGGTTTGGGCATAACGTAATGTCGGTGAGACCGATTACACAAACTCGGTGGGACCGATTTGGGTAATAAGTGAAACTGAGATTTGGTCAAGCAAACTCGGTGGGACCAATTGCATATCTCGGTGGGACCGAGAATATTGCAATGGGTAACAGAGAGTTTGCAAGCCCATCTCGGTGAGACCGAGATCCCATCGGTGAGATCGAACTGATTAGGGTTTGGCAGTGGCTTATGACAGGTGAAACTCGGTGGCGCCGGATAGGAAGGATCGGTAGGACCGAGTTTGGCTTAGGGTTTAGGTCATATGTGGAAGTGGGAAAGTAGCTGAGGATTTTGGAGCATATCATTAAGCACATGAAGCAAGAGGCTCATTAAGCAACACCTCATCCCTCCTTGATAGTATTGGCTTTTCCTATGGACTCAATGTGATCTTGGATCACTAAAATATAAAATGAAGAGTCTTGAGCTTGAAGCTTTAGCCAATCCTTTGTCCTTAGCATCTTGAAGGAGTTCCCACAACCTTTAGACCATGCCACTCCATTGTTGAACTTATCTGAAACATGCTAGATAGAAATGTTAGTCCAACAAGAGATATGTTGTCATCAATTATCAAAACCACCTAGGGAGCACTTGTGCTTTCAATCTCCCCCTTTTTGGTAATTGATGGCAACATACATCAAAGCTTTAGATAAAGATATAAAGAACAGGAAGAAAAGCTTTGCAAGGACATGTAACAAGCATAGGCTCCCCCTACATGTATGCACCCATGTAAATATGAAATATAGAGGCATGTGAGAGCATAACCATGATAGAGTAGGCAATGTGTTACATGTATCTTGGCCATATGCATCAGAGCAAAAGATTATCAAGGAAAGTACCTTCATGCTCATGAGTCCTTCTTGCAAACAGTATGTACATAAGCAAGAACTCCTCATACTCATGATTTTGATGCATATACTTACCTTGTGGTCTTGAGTTGGCTTAGGATGAAATGAACCTGCACAAACAAAGTTAGATAATACAGGTACATCCACTAGCCAGAGCAAACAAAAGAAACCACAAGAATACCAAGACTGGGATGACATGTAGAGAGTGAGTACAAGGTACCACATTGGATTCAACATGTCCCCAAGAATAAAGATATGTAATGAATTTGACTGATTTCGTTCCCTTAGGTTTCTTGCTCCCCCTGAATCTTACATGGGATATTGGGAGAAGATAGGGAACATAAAATCAAAGCTGAAAGATACAAATGAATAGAACTTAATACAAATACATGTATCTGGGATCCTTGAGACTTTCTCTCCCTGGAAATCTCTCTCTCCCCCTTAACAACATCTGGGATCCTTGAGACTTTCTCTCCCCCTTGAGGTCTCTCTCTCCCCCTTAATACTTTCTCTCTTGTAGGTTTGGTCCTTGAGACTGTTTCTCTCCCTTGATATGATCTCTCTCTCCTACAAGCTTTGATGTGATCTCTCTCTCCCCCTTTGACATCAATTTCCAAGAAGGTTTTTCCTGGAATCCGTCGAATAGGTTTGGTCCTTGAGATTCAGCACAAAGCAGAGGATAAAATTGTGATGCTTGTAGAGGACAAGATTCATTGAGTGGAGCTGGACCAGAAGAAATGTAGAACAAGTGGCAAATTGTTTTTCTGATTGCAAAGTCGGTGGCACCGAGTGGCATATTTCGATGGTGCCAAAAAGATTCGGTTGAACCGAAAGTTGCAAGTCGGTGGAACCGAGTTTACACAGAGAAAAACACTTGTCACCTCAGCTCACTAGACATGTAGGATCTCACAAAGATTTGCAATGAATTACCTGAAGGATTTGCAAGGAATTAAATGCAGAAAATGCAGAACAAAAACAAAGAGAAAAGAGAAGAAACTGAAAGATCTAGATGAATTTTTTTTTGTTTTTGAAAAAGAGAAATAAAATAAACATGCATGAGACAAATGCAATAACACAGAAAAGAACACAAGAGAACTTCATCTAGAGTTGGGCGGTGACATAGTCACCTATGTTAGAGTATATTGACTTAGGAGTCAAGTGAGAAAACTTGATCATAGGTCATACTCATCGTTTAAGCTCAAAATGGGGTTACCATTTTTCGTTTAAGCATCTTGATGTAGTCACATCTTGTTGAGTTGCTTTGCTCATGTCTTGGAGTAAAGCTTCTCTAAGATGGAATAACATACCTTGGGTGGTGGTGTGGTTCTTGCTCATGAAGTTGAACTTGTGTGGGTGCTCAAGGTTGATGTAGCTCATCAAGAGTTGGGAGCACCACTTGGAGTTTGAGTCCATCTACCTACATGGGTTAGTTCTTGCAAGGAAAAGCACTTGTGTATCCAAAAATGACAATCATGAAGCTTAACATAGAATTTGTCAAAGGATATGTTTGAATGGTTTTGTGCTTCCTTGTCTTCAACCACTATCGTATAGAGTCTTGGTGATGTAGAGATTGCTCAAGATGTGAGTGAGTCGCAATCTCATGGAATTAGATTCAACCAAGCACCTACATGGGTTAGACAACATGCAAGGTACAAATATATCCAAGACATAAGATAGTTATCATAAGAGATATATCATGGATTAGTCATAAGCTCGTGTCTTGCATGTATCCAATGGAGTTTCTACTCCAAGTTCGAAGCATCAATGATGTTCAATTCTCCTCTCAACCTGCAAAACACTTTCTCATCAAGTGGTTTAGTGAATATATCGCTAATTGCTTATCGGTGCGTACATGCTTAAGATTAATGTCACCTTTAGCAACATGATCTCGAATGAAATGATGACGAACTTCAATATGCTTAGTTCGAGAATGTTGTACAGGATTATGACCAATTTTGATAGCACTTTCATTGTCACAAAGCAGTGGAACATGTTTCACATAAATCCCATAATCTTTAAGAGTTTGGGTCATCCAGAGTAATTGAGCACAACATGAACCAACGGTAATGTATTCCGCTTCGGCGGTGGATAAGGATACCGAGTTTTGTTTCTTGGAAGACCAAGACACAAGAGATCTACCAAGAAATTGACAAGTACCCAAAGTGGACTTTCTATCAACCTTGTCTCCGGCATAATCCGAGTCGGAATAGCCAACAAGATCAAAATAAGACCTCTTAGGATACCAAATGCCAAAATTTTGTGTATGGATTAAATATCTCACTATCCTTTTCACGGCCTTAAGATGACAATCTTTAGGAGCAGCTTGATATCGTGCACACATGCACACACTTAGCATAATATCGGGACGTGAAGCACATAGGTATAACAATGAACCAATCATAGAGCGATAAGCCTTTTGATCAACCGGTTCACCATCTTTGGTCAAATCATTATGTCCACTAGTAGGCATGGGTGTAGACAAACCTTTGCAATCTTGCATATTGAACTTCTTGAATAAGTCCTTGGTGTACTTTGTTTGAGAGACAAATGTACCTTCCTTAGTTTGCTTGATTTGCAAACCGAGAAAGAATTTGAGTTCACTCATCATAGACATCTCAAACTTTTCTGACATTAGCTTTCCAAACTTTTCACTAAAGAGAGGGTTAGTTGAACCAAATATGATATCATCGACATAAATTTGGCATACAAATAGTTCTCCATTAACACTTTTAGTAAAAAGAGTAGAATCAATTTTACCAATTTCAAAACCACTTGTAGTAAGGAACTTGGTCAAGCATTTATACCATGCTCTAGGAGCTTGTTTAAGACCATAAAGAGCCTTGTGAAGTTTGTAAACATGATTTGGTTTCTTAGGATTGATAAAGCCGGGACGTTGTTTGACATAAACTTCCTCCTCTATTTCACCATTTAGAAAAGCACTTTTAATGTCCATTTGGTACAAGGTGATATTATGGTGATTAGCATAGGCAAGTAAGATGCGAATGGACTCAAGTCTAGCAACGGGAGCATATGTCTCACCATAGTCCATACCTTCGACTTGTGTGTACCCTTGGGCGACGAGACATGCTTTGTTGCGAACCACTTGTCCATCTTCATCTTGCTTGTTGCGAAACACCCATTTGGTACCAATGATGTTGTGGTTGTTGTCGGGCTTCTCAACCAATGTCCAAACTTGGTTTCTCTCGAAATTGGGTAGTTCTTCATGCATAGCGTTTATCCAATCTGGATCTTCCAATGCTTCTTCAACCTTCATAGGTTCAATGCTAGAGATGAATGAATAGTTTTCACAAAAGTTAGCTAAACGAGTTTTTGAGCGAGTGATTCTCCCGGCTTGTATATCATTTAGGATTTGCTCGACGGGATGATCTTTGGCAATTCTTGCTCGAACTCGTGAAAGCTTTTGCTTGGGTCTTCGTTGAACATCTTCTTCATCTTGTTCTTCTTCTTGGCCTTCTTTATTGTTGACGTCGTCGTTTTCTGGTCGTGGTGGAGAAGGAGGTTGTTGATGTTCGTCTTGATGTACTTCCTCGTCTTCTTCATCTTGATGTGTCCCACTTGTGGATGCTTCCGTATCAATTCTTGGTTCACCTTGTCGTGAAGTAGAAGCTTCCACTTGGACGGACGAGGTACTCTCCTTCACCTCCGTTGGACGAACTTTGCCAATGGACAAGTCTTGGATTGCTTCTGAAGGGTCTTTGTCTCCTACATCAATTGGCAATTGCTCTACTTGCGAGCCATTAGATTCATCAAACTTCACATCTACCATCTCTTCAACCTTTCGGGTGAAATTGTTGTAGACACGGTAAGTGTGAGAGTTTGAGCCATAACCAAGTAGAAAACCTTCATGAGATTTAGGAGCAAACTTTGAACGACGATGCTTATCAAGAATGTAGCACTTTGAGCCGAATACTCGAAAATATCCAACTTGGGGTTTGTTACCGGTGAGAAGCTCGTATGCCGTCTTGCCGAGTAGCTTGTGAAGATATAAGCGATTTGTTGCGTGACAAGCTGTCTCAACCGCTTCTGCCCAAGAGTGCTTCGGCGTCTTGTATTCATCAAGCATCGTTCTTGCCATTTCGATGAGCGTCTGGTTCTTCCTCTCAACAACTCCATTTTGTTGAGGTGTGTACGTAGCCGAGAACTCGTGTGAAATCCCTTCTTCGTCAAGAAAGGTGTCCATATTTGCGTTCTTGAACTCCGTTCCGTTGTCACTCCGAACCTTCTTGATCTTCACGTCAAACTGATTTTGGGCCTTCCTAGCGAAGTTTCTGAAGATCTTCTGGACCTGCGACTTGTCATTAAGAAAGAACACCCACGTAAATCTTGAAAAATCATCAACTATAACTAGACCAAAAGAATTTCCATCGAGACTCTTGTAGGCGTTGGGACCAAAAAGATCCATGTGAAGTAGCTCGAGTGGCCTCCTTGTGGTCATGATGTTCTTCACGGGATGTCTTCCTCCAACCTGTTTACCTGCTTGACAAGCACTGCAAAGTCTATCCTTATCAAATATGACATCATTAACTCCAAGGATATGATTTCCTTTAATAAGCTTGTCAAGGTTTCTCATGCCGACGTGACCTAGTCGTCTATGCCACAACCAACCTTTTGAGGATTTAGCAACAAAGCAAATTTTAGGTTGTGCCTTTTTAGAGAAATCGACAATGTAAAGATCACCTCTACGCAGACCAGTAAAGACCATTTTATGATTGTCTCGACGAAATACTTGGCAATCTACCTCGGTAAATAGGACATTCAAACTGAAATCAGCAAGTCTAGATACTGAAAGTAAGTTGTAGCCGAGAGATTCAACGAGCATGACATTTTGAATGGAACTATCATGTGAGATGGCCACCTTACCAAGGCCAACCACTTTACCCTTTGAATTATCACCAAAGGTGACATATTTTCGAGGGCCGTCATTTTCAGCAAGCTCACGAAACATCTCTTCATCTCCGGTCATATGATCAGTACATCCACTATCAAGAACCCATTCTTTTCCTCCTGATTCATATCCCCGAAGATTTGCCATAAGACCAAAATGTCTCATTGCATCATCAAGATCGAAGTCACTATCATCATCATCATCATAGTATCCATGTTCATCATGATCTTGTGACTCAGCATTTCCTGGAGAGGGTAATTCATTAGATAAATGATCATCAAAGTGGTCACTTTTATGAATTCTTATAGCTTTGAATATGATATCATTAATGATTCCAACATCTCCTTTAGCATGCTTAAGATTGGTAAGTTAAAATAGACAATTACCAAAACTAGGATCACTATAGTTCATCTTACTCAAGGCAATAGATTTATGGAGAATTTCATCCAAAGTTTTCAAGGAATGATCGGGAAATCGTTCCTCAAGAAATTTCCATATAGTATAGGCACAGTTTAGAGTAGGCAAACTAGCATTCAAATTTTTGGGCAATCCTCTAATGATGAGCTCAATAGTTCTAAGATTGCGAATCATGTCAATATCTTCATCTAGGGTAGGATGCAAAGGATCAATATGAGGTGCACAAGGGCTAGCAATATACTTGTTCAAATGATATTGATTGAAGATTACAAGCATCTCATTTTCCCACTCGTGAAAATACTCTCCATCAAGAATAGGCACTCTATGTCTAAGACTCCCTAATGTAGACACATCCATCTTCCTCCAATGGTGATTAAACCAAGGCAATGGAGACCAAAGCTCTGATACCACTTGTAGGATCTAGAAGTATATGTGTCTAGAGGGGGGGATTAGACACTCAATGCTAAAGTTGCAATTTTTAAGCTTTTTCGGTTTAAGTGGAGTTTAGGCACAATTTCAACATACATAATACATTTCAAGCAAGCATGCAAAGAGTATATGAGCAGCGGAATGTAAAGCATGCAACTTGCAAGAATGTAAGGGAAAGGGTTTGGAGAATTCAAATGCAATTGGAGACACGGATGTTTTTCCCGTGGTTCGGATAGGTGGTGCTATCCTACATCCACGTTGATGGAGACTTCAACCCACGAAGGGTAACGGTTGCGCGAGTCCACAAAGGGCTCCACCCACAAAGGGTCACGGTTGCGCGAGTCCACACAGGGCTCCACCCACGAAGGGTCCACGAAGAAGCAACCGCCCACAAAGGGTCCACGAAGAAGCAACCTTGTCTATCCCACCATGGCCATCGCCCACACAGGACTTGCCTCACTAGCGATAGATCTTCACGAAGTAGGCGATCTCCTTGCCCTTACAAACTCCTTGGTTCAACTCCACAATCTTGTCGGAGGCTCCCAAGTGACACCTAGCCAATCTAGGAGACACCACTCTCCAAGAAGTAACAAATGGTGTGTAGGTAATGAACTCCTTGCTCTTGTGCTTCAAATGATAGTCTCCCCAACACTCAACTCTCTCTCGTAGGATTTGGATTTGGTGGAAAGAAGATTTGGTGGAAAGCAACTTGGGAAGGCTAGAGATCAAGATTCATATGATAGGAATGGAATATCTTGGTCTCAACACATGAGTAGGTGGTTCTCTCTCAGAACATATGAGTTGGAATTGTGTATGTGTTCTGATGGATCTCTCCACGAATGAAGAGGAGGTGGAGGGGTATATATAGCCTCCACACAAAATCCAACCGTTACACACAGTTTTCCAATCTCGGTGGGACCGAATCAACAAACTCGGTCGGACCGGAAAGGTAAACCTAGTGACCGTTAGAGATTTTCGGTGGGACTGACATGCAACTCGGTAGGACCGATATGGTTAGGGTTTGGGCATAACGTAATCTCGGTGAGACCGATTACACAAACTCGGTGGGACCGATTTGGGTAATAAGTGAAACTGAGATTTGGTCAAGCAAACTCGGTGGGACCGATTGCATATCTCGGTGGGACCGAGAATATTGCAATGGGTAACAGAGAGTTTGCAAGCCCATCTCGGGGAGACCGAGATCCCATCGGTGAGACCGAACTGATTAGGGTTTGGCAGTGGCTTATGACAGGTGAAACTCGGTGGCGCCGGATAGGAAGGATCGGTAGGACCGAGTTTGGCTTAGGGTTTAGGTCATATGTGGAAGTGGGAAAGTAGCTGAGGATTTTGGAGCATATCATTAAGCACATGAAGCAAGAGGCTCATTAAGCAACACCTCATCCCTCCTTGATAGTATTGGCTTTTCCTATGGACTCAATGTGATCTTGGATCACTAAAATATAAAATGAAGAGTCTTGAGCTTGAAGCTTTAGCCAATCCTTTGTCCTTAGCATCTTGAAGGAGTTCCCACAACCTTTAGTCCATGCCACTCCATTGTTGAACTTATCTGAAACATGCTAGATAGAAATGTTAGTCCAACAAGAGATATGTTGTCATCAATTATCAAAACCACCTAGGGAGCACTTGTGCTTTCACCGTGTGTGTTTGAAATCTGACCGTTGGAACACGTGTCAGTTCCTTAGTGACCCAGGGTCATTTCGAACAAATCAGGTCGGGTTGCCTAGTGGCTATAAATAGCCCACCCCCTACAACCATAAATGGTTGGCTGCTCAGAGTTAAAGTACGGCTGTTGTCGTTTGAGAGCAACCCACCTCAAAGCCTTTGAGAGAGAATTCCTTGCGAGGATAAAGTCCTAACCACCCAAAGCCAAAGAGTGTTAGGCATCACTTAAGTCGTCCTGTCTGTGTGATCTGAAGACTTATTACACTTGAGGACTGTGGATCCTCCAGCCGGTTAGGCGTCGCGTTCTGAGCATCCAAGAGTCATTGTGGATCGCCGGTGAAAGAAGTTTCTGAAGGTTTGGGAGTCTACCTTGAAGACTTACCAGAGTGATTGGGCGAGGTCTGCGTGACCTTAGCTCATTGGGAATACGGTGAGGACTAAGGGTCCTGAGCTGCGTGTTCAGGACTGGGTGTCCGGGACTGTGTGTCCTTAGGTTTAAATACCTAGCCGCCCTAACTAGACGTACAGTTGTCACAGCAACTGGAACTGGTCCAACAAATCATTGTCTTCAACGAGTCACTGGTTTCATCCTTCCCTTCCTTTACTTACTGTTGGTCCTTGTGAAGTCATTGCATGATTGCATTATCTTTTGTCTTCACTGAGTGACTGCCTGTTCTGATTGGATTCACAATATCTTCCTACCTGATCCTTACTGCCTAGCTACTATAAGTCATTGTGCTTTCACTTTGTTGATTACCTGACTAAGGTTTGCCTAGTGTAGTTTACCTTCCGCTGCGTGGTAATAGGTTTACTTCTACCGTTTGTCTTCAAAACTTCCATGTTTAGAAGACTTTCGTAAAAATCGCCTATTCACCCCCCTCTAGTCGATCACTAGCACTTTCACTAAGCTAACGGATGGGTCTTGTCCATCACGTCATTCTCTAATGATGTGATCCCTTTCATCAAATGACAACACATGTCTATGGCTAGGAAACTTAACCATCTTTGATTAACGAGCTAGTCAAGTAGAGGCATACTAGGGACACTGTGTTTGTCTATGTATTCACACATGTACTAAGTTTCCGGTTAATACAATTCTAGCATGAATAATAAACGTTTATCATGATATAAGGAAATATAAATAACAACTTTATTATTGCCTCTAGGGCATATTTCCTTCACTATTAATTGGCCATTTTGCAAATCTTAGGTTCTCAACACTAAAATATGCTATATTCAACACCAAAAAATAGTGGACAGAAGTGTTTCCTTGATTCCCAGCCTTTGAATCCTCATATAATGACAAACTAAATTGGACAATAGTACATATTGCATAACAAGGCGAAACAAGGCCCACAAACACACAAATAAACATAGTTTTTGCAAACATAATATTTGGAATATGCATGATTTATCGGTAGATTCGTGATAAATCGCTTGTTAGAATATTTTTTTGAGAATCACCGGGGGGAGCTCCCCCACCTGAATATATTGCTCAAGGGACTACCATGGCAGTGAGTACAAAATTACATAGGCACGGTGCAACGTGCAGAGAGGTAGGAGCGCCACGGGAAGACGTCCTCCTTGTCTTGTGAAAGCACAAGACGATGAGACTAGAGGTCCAAAGCATAAAAGGTTCCTCAAGGTTATTACAGAGCTTTGATCTACCGATCGAAAAACCATGTCATTACGTGTTGTCCAAGTCATCCATAGTAAAGCCAAGAGGACTGAAGGCCATGCTGTGGTCGGGAGGTGAGGAGGAGTAGAGACATCCCATAAATCTGCGATGTCACTGGAAGGTGGTAGGAACCCCAGCCATTGCCAAATTCTATTGGCAAGAGGACATGTGATGAAGAGGTGGTTGGAGTCTTCGGTTGTCATAACACATCGAGGGCATATGTCTGAATCGATTATATGCTTGCAGCTTGCGTGCAAGGTTGACTCTAGTGTTGAGACGGTCTTTGAAGAGTAGCCATGCGAATACTTTGAGTTTCCGAGGAACCTTGGCACTCCATATAAGAGGAGCCATGGGATCATTCTCTGGCCGAGCCATGAGGACACCGTATGCATGCTTGGTGGAGAAGCAAATGCCATGTCGTAGGAACCGTTGATCTTCCCCTGCTGATGGCACGAAATCCTGCAAAATAGCCACAAGCGACACAAGCTCTTGTTCTGCCGTGAGGGAGAGGCGATTAAGGAGGTTAGCTTCAATACCGAAACGCAAAATGTTAGCCACTTTAACCAGCTGTAAGGTGGAGTGTGAAAAAAGGTGGGGAAAGGTGATAGCAAGGGGTTGAGAGACCAGCCACATGTCTAGCCAAAAATAAGTATGTGAACCACTATTTGTGAGCACGAAGGAAATATTTTGTAGAGTAGGGATTTGCTGTGAAATTGTGCGGCACAGAAAGGAAGTTTGCGGGGGATAGGAGACTAGGGCGTTCAGATGTTGAAGATCAAGCCACTCAAGCCAAGGTGTTTGTGCAGTGGAGAGAGCTTTGGCGGCAAATTTCATAAGAAGGCAGTTGTTTTGAACATGTAAGTTTTTAAGCCCTAGACCACCGATTTTTTTTGGCAAACAGACATTTTTCCAAGCAATAAGACATTGAGCACCTGAGCAAGCATCCTCTCCTGCCCAAAAAAAGCCCCTTCCCAGAGAGTCCAAAGTTTTGATTGTTTTCTTTGGGATGCAAAAAATAGACATGAAATAGGTGAGGATTGAATCTAGGACCGAAGAGATGAGTATGAGTCGATCACCTTTATCGAGAAGTTTGGCACGCTAGCCGGTAAGAAGTTTCCTAGTACATTCTACCAGAGGGTTGAAAACATTGGTGAGAGGCTTGGTCAGGGCGAGAGGGAGACTGAGGTATGTTTGCGGGAAGGAGGCGCATGAACACCCCATGGCGAGGGCGATGGAGGCGGTCGTGGCATCGTCTGAGTGTAATCGCTTGTCAGAGTGATAATCGGCCCAAATGATAAACGATGAAGATAAGGAATAATCTTATCGGTCACCCATTAATGACCTACAAGTATAGGGGATCTATTGTAGTCCTTTCGATAAGTAAGAGTGTCGAACCCAACGAGAAGCAGAAGGAAATGATAAGTGGTTTTCAGCAAGGTATTCTCTGCAAGCACTGAAATTATCGGTAACAGATAGTTTTGTGATAAGGTAATTGGTAACGAGTAGCAAGTAATAAAACTAAATAAGGTGCAGCAAGGACAAGCCTGGACAAACTCTTATATGAAGGAAAGCGCTCCCGAGGACACATGGGAATTATCGTCAAGCTAGTTTTCATCATGCTCATATGATTCGCGTTTGGTACTTTGATAATTTGATATGTGGGTGGACCGGTGCTTGGGTACTGCCCTTACTTGGACAAGCATCCCACTTATGATTAACCCCTATTGCAAGCATCCGCAACTACAAAAGAAGTATTAAGGTAAACCTAACCATAGCATGAAACATATGGATCCAAATCAGCCCCTTACGAAGCAACACATAAACTAGGGCTTAAGCTTCTGTCACTCTAGCAACCCATCATCTACTTATTACTTCCCAATGCCTCCCTCTAGGCCCAAACAATGGTGAAGGTCGACGTTCACATGACACCACTAGAGGGATGACAACATACATCTCATCAAAATATCGAACGAATACCAAATTCACATGACTACTAATAGCAGGACTTCTCCCATGTCCTCAGGAACAAACATAACTACTCACAAAGCATATTCATGTTCATAATCAGAGGGGTATTAATATGCATAAAGGATCTGAACATATGATCTTCCACCAACTAAACCAACTAGCATCAACTACAAGGAGTAATCAACACTACTAGCAACCCACAGGTACCAATCTGAGGTTTGGGTACAAGAGATGAACTAGGGTTTGAGATGAGATGGTGCTGGTGAAGATATTGATGGAGATTGACCCCCTCCCCATGAGAGGATCGTTGGTGCTGACGATGGTGATGATTTCCCCCTCCCGGAGGGAAGTTTCCCCGGCAGAACAGCTCCGCCAGAGCCCTAGATTGGTTCCGCCTTGTGGCGGCGGAGTCTCGTCTCGAAAACTTGCTTATGATTTTTTCCTCGAAGAAAGACTCCATATAGAAGAACATGGGCATCGGAGGGCCACCAGGGGGCCCACGAGGCAGGGGGCGCGCCCAGGGGGGTAGGGCGCGCCCCCCATCCTCGTGGCCAGGGTGTGGCCCCCCTCTGGAACTTCTTGCACTCAGTATTTTTTATATATTCTGGAAATAGCTTCCGTGAAGTTTCAGGACTTTTGGAGCTATGCAGAA
The DNA here is from genome assembly GCF_002162155.2 of Triticum dicoccoides. NCBI lineage: Eukaryota > Viridiplantae > Streptophyta > Magnoliopsida > Poales > Poaceae > Triticum > Triticum dicoccoides. The sequence continues at coordinate 98,878,887 of NC_041388.1, forward strand.
TAGGTCTCTAATATTTGCTCCTTTTCCAGCCCAGAATCCCAGCTGCCGGCATTCTCCCTCTTTATGTAAACCTTGTAAAATAAGAGAGAATAGGCATAAGTATTGTGACATAATGTGTAATAACAGCCCATAATGCAATAAATATCGATATAAAAGCATGATGCAAAATGGACGTATCAACTCCCCCAAGCTTAGACCTCGCTTGTCCTCAAGCGAAAGCCGAAATCGAAAAATATGTCCACATGTTTAGAGATAGAGGTGTCGATAAAAAAATACGGACATGAGGGCATCATGATCATTCTTAGAACAGCAACATATATATATATATTGTCATATGATCTCTTATGCTAAAGTAACAATTCAATCACAATTTCGAGTATGAATCATAAACTTCATTGAGAACCAACAAACTCTAATCTCAGTCACTGAGGCAATTGCAATTTATCATAACATAGGAAAGAGTCAATATAAGAGCTTTTCAGCAAGTCCACATACTCAACCATGTTTTAGTATTTCATAATTGCTAACACTCACGCAATATTTATGGGTATGAAGTCTTAATTGGACACAGAGAAAGATAGGGACTTATAGTTTTGCATCCCAACGTTTTACCTCAAGGGTAATGTCAACAATAATAGTTCATGAAGACTCACATCCAATTAGCTATATATATCAGGATCTTTCCAACACATTGTGCTTGCCAAAGGATAAAATGTAAAAAGGAAAGGTGAAGATCACCATGACTCTTATGTAAGGTAGAATATAAAAGTAAAAGATAGGCCCTTCGCATAGGCAAGCAGAGGTTGTCATGTGCTTTTATGGTTGGATGCACGAAATCTGAATGCAAAAGAACGTCAATTTATATTGCCACTTGTGATATGGACCTTTATTATGCAGTCTGTCGTTTTTATTTCTTCCATATTACAAGATCGTATAAAGCTTATTTGCTCCCACACTAATAAGTCATACATATTTAGAGAGCAATTTTTATTGCTTGCACTGATGACAACTTACTTGAAGGATCTTACTCAATTCATAGGTAGATATGGTGGACTCTCATGGCAAAACTGGGTTTAGGGATATTTGGAAGCACAAGTAGTATCTCTACTTGGTGTGAAGAAATTGGCTAGCATGAGAGGGAAAGGCAAGCTCAACATGTTGGATGATCCATGACAATATAATTTATCTTAGATGAAAGAAAACATAACCCATTATGTTGTCTTCCTTGTCCAACGTCAACTCTTAGCATGTCATACTCTAATGAGTGCTCACAATCATAAAAGATGTCCAAGATAGTATATTTATATGTGAACCTCCCTTTCTTTATTACTTCCTATTAATTGCAATGATGACCAAAACTATGTTTGTCAACTCTAAACAACTTTTATTCATCATACTCTTTATATGTGAGCTCATTACTTTGCATAAGATCCATTGATCTCTTTGTTTCCTTTTATTTCTTCTCTTTTATTGTCTTTAATTCCCTCAAGATCATAGCAAAATAATCAAGCCCTTGACTCAACACTAATCTTTATTATATAGCTCACGGACTCGATTACATAGAGGGATCATAAAGAAAAACTCACCACTAGATCATACTAAAGCTTTATTCTACTAGATCGAGATATTACTAAAAGGATCGAACTAAGGAAAACGGTAAAGGTAAAAGTGATGCTGATATTCTTGGCGATGATGCCCCTCAGGATATGATTCTCTTCTTCGAGCTTATTGACTTGCTACTTGAGGTTCATTATTTCCTTACGGAGCTTATCAGTGACGGCTAAAGCTCCTTTCACCCAAGGATGTTACATAGCTGCGGGAGAACAAGTAACACTCTTTTTCATATTTTCATAATAAAGAAATCTAACATTGGAAGGGATAGCCGAGTTTGGAATAGCTGAGCTCTGTGGTTCCCCCATCGTGAATCCTGCCCGGAAACAAGAAGTAACTTGATCCTCCTCCATGGCATCTATCCTTTTCAAGTCAGCTTCCATCTCTTCCTCCGTTGAGGGCCCAAAGTGATAGGCATCGCTGTTTGCCCCTGGACCTGGTGTCGGATGAGACACCCGACTCTCCCCAACTGACTCTTGAGAAGACATCTTGCTCTAATCTGCGGCAGAAATAGCTCGAAACAAAGACAGGAGATATTTGCATGGTACGGTGGTCAAAACTTTCAGGAGATTATATAATGAATTTTTACCGACCAAAAGAAGTATCATGCAAGAAAATGGAGTCTGGAGAGCACACGAGGTGCCCACAAGGCAGGGGGCACGCCTCCCACCCTCGTGGGAGCCTCGTGTCCTTTCTGGTCTGCTTCTTATTTTCCTATTTTTCTAAATATTCCAAAACAAAGAAATATTGCCATTAGAGTTGTTTTGGAGTCGGTTTACTTACCGTACCACGTACCTATTCCTTTTCGGAGTCTGAAACGTTCCAGAAAGTGTCCCTTATGTATTCCTCCGGGGTTACAGTTTCAATAATATTAGTTTCAACATTTATAGGATTACCTGAGATATAATGTTTAATTCTTTGACCGTTCACCACCTTCAGATTTTTGCCTTTGAAGTTGTTGATTTTTATGGCACCAGAATGATAGACCTCCTCAATAACGTAAGGACCTTCCCATTTAGAGAGAAGTTTGCCTGCAAAAAATATTAAACGAGAGCTGTATAGCAATACATAATCACCTACATTGAACTCACGCTTTTGTATCCTTTTGTCATGCCATCTTTTAACTTTTTCTTTAAACAACTTGGCATTTTCATAAGCCTAGGTTCTCCATTCATCAAGTGAGCTAATGTCAAATAACCTCTTCTCACCGGCAAGTTTGAAATCATAATTGAGCTCTTTAATGGCCCAATATGCCTTATGTTCTAATTCAAGAGGTAAGTGACATGCTTTTCCGTAAACCATTTTATACGGAGACATACCCATAGGATTTTTGTATGCAGTTCTATAGGCCCATAATGCATCATCAAGTTTCTTGGACCAATTCTTTCTAGATCTATTAACAGTCTTTTGCAAAATTAATTTGAGCTCTCTGTTACTCAATTCTACTTTACCACTAGACTGTGGGTGATAAGGAGATGCAATTCTATGATTAAGGTCATACTTAGCAAGCATTTTACGAAAGGCACCATGAATAAAGTGTGAACCACCATCAGTCATTAAATATCCAGGGACTCCAAACCTCGGGAAAATAACTTCTTTAAGCATCTTAATAGAGGTGTTATGATCAGCACTACTTGTTGGAATAGCTTCTACCCACTTAGTAACATAATCAACAACAACTAAGATATGTGTAAACCCATTAGAGGAAGGAAAAGGTCCCATATAATCAAAGCCCCAAACATCAAATGGTTCAATAACAAGTGAATAGTTCATAGGCATTTCTTGACGTCTACTAAGATTACCAATTCTTTGACATTCATCACAAGACAATACAAACTTACGGGCATCCTTGAAGAGAGTAGGCCAATAAAAACCGGATTGCAATACCTTATGTACAGTTCTATCTCCAGCATGGTGTCCTCCATAGGCTTCAGAGTGACACTTGCGTAGGATCTGTTCCTGTTCATGCTCAGGTATACAACGTCTAATAATACTATCCACTCCTTCTTTATAAATATGTGGGTCATCCCAAAAGTAATGCCTCAAATCATAGAATAACTTTTTCTTTAGCTGGTATGTGAAACTAGGTGGTATAAATTTAGCAACAATATAATTAGCATAATCAGCATACCATGGAGCAGTTCGAGAAGCATTTATGACATTTAATTGTTCATCAGGAAAGCTATCATCAATAGGTAGTGGGTCATCAAGAACATTTTCTAACCTAGACAAGTTGTCTGCAACGGGGTTCTCAGCTCCCTTTCTATCAATAATATGCAAATCAAATTCTTGTAGCAGGAGAACCCATCTAATAAGTCTAGGTTTAACATCTTTCTTTTCCATAAGGTATTTAATAGCAGCATGATCAGTGTGAATAGTTACTTTAGAATCAACAATATAAGGTCTGAACTTATCACAAGCAAAAACAACTTCTAAAAATTCTTTTTTAGTAGTAGCATAATTTCTCTGGGCATTGTCTAGAGTTTTACTAGCATATTGAATAACATTTAATTTCTTATCAACTCTTTGCCCTAGAACAGCACCTACAACATAATCGCTAGCATCACACATAATTTCAAAGGATAAATTCTAATCAGGTGGCTGAACAATAGGTGCAGAAATCAATGCTTTCTTAAGTATTTCAAATGCTTCTACACAATCATCATCAAAGACAAAAGGAATACCTTTTTGTAATAGATTAGTCAGAAGCCGAGAAATTTTTGAGAAGTCCTTAATGAACCTCCTATAAAAACCGGCGTGACCGAGGAAGCTTCTTATACCTTTAATGTCCTTGGGACATGGCATCTTTTCAATAGCATCAACTTTAGCTTTATCAACTTCAAGGCCTCTTTCAGAAATTTTATGCCCCAAGTCAATACCTTCATTAACCATAAAGTGGCATTTCTCCCAATTCAAGACAAGATTAGTTTCTTCACATCTCTGCAAAAATTGATCAATGTTGCTTAAGCAATCATCAAAAGAGGATCCATAAACGGAGAAATCGTCCATGAAAACCTCACATATCTTTTCACAAAATTCAAAAAATATAGCCATCATGCATCTTTGAAAGGCAGCAGGTGCATTACATAAACCAAAAGGCATACGTCTATAAGCAAAAGTACCTAAAGGGCAAGTAAAAGTGGTCTTTGATTGATCATCAGCTGACATATGTATTTGAGAGAAGCCAGAGTAACCATCTAGAAAGAAAAAATGTATATGTTTGGATAATCTTTCTAGAATTTGACCAATAAAAGGTAAGGGGTAATGATCTTTTTAGTAGCCTTATTTAATTTGTGGAAATCAATTACCATCCTATAACCTGTAATAATTCTTTGCGGAATAAATTCATCTTTATCATTAGGAACAACAGTAATACCTCCCTTCTTAGGAACACAATGAACAGGACTTACCCACTGACTATCAGCAACGGGATAAATTATACATGCCTCAAGGAGCTTTAATATTTCTTTTCTTACCACTTCTTTCATCTTAGGATTCAACCGCCGTTGGTGATCAATAACTGGCTTGGCGTTTTCCTCCAAATTTATTTTGTGTTGACATAGAGTGGGACTAATGCCCCTTAAGATCATCAAGAGTACATCCAATAGCAGCACGGTGCTTCTTCAGAGTTTTCAATAATTTCTCTTCCTCCTTCTCTGAGAGGTTAGCACTAATAATAATATGATATATTTTCTTTTCATCAAGATAAGAATATTTAAGAGTATCAGGTAATGGTTTAAGCTCAAACACGGGATCACCCTTGGGTGGAGGAGGATCCCCTAGGATTTCAACGGGCAAGTTGTGTTTCAAAATAGGCCCCTGTTTAAAGAATACTTCATCTATTTCCCCTCTTTCATTCATGAACATATCATATTCATGGTCTAGCAAATATTGTTCTAATGGATCAGTAGGAGGCACGACAATAGAAGCAAGACCAATAATTTCATCTTTACTAGGCAATTCTTTATCATGGGGTTGTCTACAAAATTTAGCGAAATTAAACTCATGAGATATATCCCCTAAACCAATAGTAACAACATCCTTCTTGCAATCTATCTTAGCATTAACAGTGTTCAAGAAGGGTCTACCAAATGTAATGGGACAAAAGCTATCTTGAGGGGAACCAAGAACAAGAAAATCAGTAGGATATTTAGTCTTCCCACACAAGACTTCAACGTCTCTAACAATCCTAATTTGGGAAATAGTATCTCTATTAGTAAGCTTAATGGTAACATCAATACCTTCTATCTCAGCTGGTGAAATATCATGCATAATTTATTTGTATAAGGAAATAGGTATTGCACTGGAACTAGCACCCATATCACACAAGCCATGATAACAATGATCTCCTATTTTAACAGAAATAACTGGCATGCCTACCACAGGTCTATGTTTATCTTTAGCACCAGGTTTAGCAATTCTAGCAGTCTTATCACAGAAGTAAATAACATGCCCATCAATATTATCGGCCAAGAGATCTTTAACCATAGCAATATTAGGTTCAACTTTATCTTGCTCAGGGGGTTTGTGTGTCCTAATATTACTTTTGTTGACTACAGTTGAAACTTTAGCATCATCCTTTATTCTAACAGGGAAAGGTGGTTTTTCAACATAAGCAGTGGGAACAACAGGATCATTATAAGTGATAGTCTTTTCTTCAACTTTAATAGATGCAACTACTTTTGTTTCAATGGGAGGATTATATTTAAACCACTTCTCCTTGGGGAGATCAACATGAGTAGCAAAGGATTCACAGAAAGAAGCTACTATCTCAGAGTCAAGTCCATATTTAGTGCTAAATTTACGGAAAACATCGGTATCCATAAAAGATTTAACACAATCAAACTTAGGTGTTATACCTGACTCCTTACCTTCATCGAGATCCCAATCTTCAGAGTTGCGTTTAATTCTCTCCAATAAATTCCATTTGTATTCAATAGTCTTCATCTATTCAATAGTCTTCATCAGAAAGGAACCAGTACAAGAAGTATCGAGCATGGAGCGATTGTTGTCAGAAAGGCGAGCATAAATTTTTTGAATAATCATTTCTCTTGAGAGCTCATGATCGGGGCATGAATATAACATTGACTTAAGCCTCCCCCAAGCTTAAGCGCTGATTTCTCCTTCGCGAGGCCAAAAATTATATATATATATATATATATATATATATACTTACGATCACGATGAACAAGATGCATAGGATAAAACTTCTGTTGGAATTCCAATTTCAACCGTTTGTAGTCCCATGATCCCATATCATCACATAGCCTATACCATGTCAATGCATCTCCCTTCAAAGATAAAGGGAAGAACTTCTTCTTGATAACATCATCGGGCATACCTGCAAGCTTAAATAATCCACAAACTTCATCCACATAGATTAAGTGTAAGTCGGGATGAAGTGTTCCATCTCCTGCAAAAGGATTAGCTAGCAATTTCTCTATCATACCCGAAGGAATTTCGAAGTAAACATTTTCATTTTCAGTAGGTCCAGTAGGTTGAGGAGCAACTATTTGCTCTACCGGTCGGGGTGAAGATACCCCGAACAAGCCTCTCAAAGGATTACTTTCCATAGTAACAAGTGACAGTAAATTTCAGCACACTATATAAAATTTTCCTTACAAAATTCCACCTACCAAAGGCGCTTCACTCTCCGACAACAGTGCCAGAAAAGAGTCTTGATGACCCACAAGTATAGGGGATCTATCGTAGTCCTTTCGATAAGTAAGAGTGTCGAACCCAACGAGGAGCAGAAGGAAATGATAAAGCAGTTTTCAGCAAGGTATTCTCTGCAAGCACTGAAATTATCGGTAACATATAGTTTTGTGATAAGGTAATTGGTAACGAGTAGCAAGTAATAAAAGTAAATAAGGTGTAGCAAGATGGCCCAATCCTTTTTGTAGTAAAGGACAAGCCTGGACAAACTCCTATATGAAGGAAAGCGCTCCCGAGGACACATGGGAATTATCGTCAAGCTAGTTTTCATCACGCTCATATGATTCGCGTTTGGTACTTTGATAATTTGATATGTGAGTGGACCGGTGCTTGGGTACTTCCCTTACTTGGACAAGCATCCCACTTATGATTAACCCCTATTGCAAGCATCCGCAACTACAACAGAAGTATTAAGGTAAACCTAATCATAGCATGAAAACATATGGATCCAAATCAGCCCCTTACGAAGCAACGCATAAACTAGGGCTTAAGCTTCTGTCACTCTAGCAACCCATCATCTACTTATTACTTCCCAATGCCTCCCTCTAGGCCCAAACAATGGTGAAGTATCATGTAGTCGACGTTCACATGACACCACTAGAGGGATGACAACATACATCTCATCAAAATATCGAACGAATACCAAATTCACATGACTACTAATAGCAAGACTTCTCCCATGTCCTCAGGAACAAACGTAACTACTCACAAAGCATATTCATGTTCATAATCAGAGGGGTATTAATATGCATAATGGATCTGAACATATGATCTTCCACCAAGTAAACCAACTAGCATCAACTACAAGGAGTAATCAACACTACTAGCAACCCACATGTACCTATCTAAGGTTTGGATACAAAAATTGGATACAAGAAATGAACTAGGGTTTGAGATGAGATGGTGCTGGTGAAGATGTTGATGGAGATTGACCCCCTCCTGATGAGAGGATCGCTGGTGATGACGATGGTGATGATTTCCTCCTCTTGGAGGGAAGTTTCCCCGGCAGAACAGCTCCGCCAGAGCTCTAGATTGGTTCCGCCAAGGTTCCGCCTCGTGGCGGCGGAGTCTCGTCCCTAAAACTTGCTTATGGTTTTTTCCTCGAAGAAAAACTCCATATAGTAGAAGATGGGCATCAGAGGGCCACCAGGGGGCTCACGAGGCAGGGGCGCGCCCAGGGGGGATAGGGCGCGCCCCCACCCTTGTGGCCAGGGTGTGGCCTCCCTCTGGAACTTCTTGCGCTCAGTATTTTTTATATATTCTGGAAATAGCTTCCGTGAAGTTTCAGGACTTTTGGAGCTGTGCAGAATAGGTCTCTAATATTTTCTCCTTTTTCAGCCGAGAATCCCAGCTGCCGGCATTCTCCCTCTTCATGTAAACTTTGTAAAATAAGAGAGAATAGGCATAAGTATTGTGACATAATGTGTAATAATAGGCCATAATGCAATAAATATCGATATAAAAGCATGATGCAAAATGGACGTATCACCTATGAGCAGTGATAAACCGTACGATAAATCGCCGAATCGAAAGATTTTTTGAACAGTGGTATGAACCCAACCATTGAAAATATTATTTGGGTAAAAGTTTTCTTGATAACTCCCAAGTAATATTCAAAGCCAATTAAATTCCCAAAAGGACTGAGTTGGATTCATTGAAAACAATTCAAAATCAAAAGGGAATTATTAAAAATGGTTTTGCATTTTATTTGGCAGGAAATGAAAGTCCACAGGTCCAAAAGATGACCTTGACACTCTTCCTATTTTCTAAAACGAATTTGAAACATATTTGGTTTTGAAACCAAATTCAAATTCAAAAGGGAAAATATAAGTGCAGTGACCCAGCCAGGAAGAGAAGTGAGACCTTGAATCAAGGTGTGTTGGGAAATTTTTTCTGCAGCTCACGATACCTGGAAATAGCCTTCGTTATTCATTGGAGGTACCTTGCTCTGACGGCTTGGGGTCAAGCTGCTCCTCAATGCAGTGACCTAGGCCTGGCAGAAGGCCTCTCGCCGCTGTTGACAACTAGACCGGTCCTGGTGTGCGACTTGTGCCAAGAAAGGACGCGGACCAGTAGACGATAAAATAGGTGCTCCCATGGTGAACAGTAAATTCAAAAGAAAAGTACTAAAAATTCAAAAAAAAATCTATCTTTTTTGCATGGAAGAAGCTTAGGTGTGTGAGGTCCACTCCAATTTTCAGCTTATTTGGGCACCTTAATAGCTCTCGGTGAAAATGACAAATTTGGGGTCTGTGAAACAGTTTATTGTTCATCTACTGTTCTAATTCAATTTGTCTTTTGTGCTGAGAGCTACTCATATGTCCAAATAATCTAAATTTGGAGTGGACTTCACGCACCAAATCATTTTCCATGCAAAAATGGATTTTTTTGAATTTTGTTAGTATTTGTTTTGATTTTTTTTCTTAACCGGGTGCAGATGAGTACGAGCTCAGAAATGGATATTCGTAATATAGATTACATTTGATATTGCATGTATCATTTGATCTGAGGTCATTTTCCTGAAAAAGTTGCTTAAATATTTCGGTTTTGTTTGCCAATAACGCAATGAAACAACGGTCCGCCCGGTGTAAATCTGAACCAGCGGTCTCATTTTTTATTCTACTTAAGTTCAACACGTCTTACAAACAAATTATACGAAATCTGAAAGAAAGGAAAGGAAATGAAAGGAAACAAACAAAATGGATGTGACTGGTTAGATTGAAAATCAAACAAATTGCATTGAATTACAACTAGAATCACGGTAACAAAGAAAATATAACGATGAAAAAGCAACAATATGTAAGAATGAGTTAGTTATGGAGCCTGTCCAGAAGCCATGATTGTAATTAGGTGTGAGGTACATAGCCCCGAGCATTTTTAACTCGAAAATTCCAGACGAATGAGCACTGCAAACCTGCAAAAAAGATGGACTGTACCGGCGCTGAGGCAGTCGCACAGCATAATCTCGCCGACGGTAGATTATAATTGATTTGCCGGTTCGGCTTTTTTTCTTTCATTTTTTACATTTTCATAACCCATCTATTTGTCTTTTTTAACACAGTACAAACGCAAGCGTTTATATACACGCGTACACACTCATTTCTATGAACGCACATCCACCTACCTGTCAGTAATTCATACTTCTACCTTATGACCTACTTTGGCCTGAAGGAATTTCATAGGAATTCTAGAGGATATGATTTTTATAGGATTTTTCCTTTAAAGCCCTTTGGTTCATAGGAATGGATTCCTATTCCTACATAGAATTGGTTCATATCCTTCACATTTCATAGGAAAATAAAAATGAGGCTAAACTCAATGAAAAAATTCCTTTGATGTAGAATTTGAGATACATACCATCTCATTTCCTACTAAATTTCTATTCCTACAATAATCCTATCCTATTAACCATAAAACCATAAGAGGCCTAAAAATAAACCCAAATGCTACCTACCACCACCCTCTCCTCTTCCTCTAAAGCCTAGCGGCGTCGACAAAATTGCGTCGGCGTGGACAGTGGGCGCGGAGATCGACGGGGGCCGAGGTGAACCGGCAGTAATCCTTTACTCTGCCCAGTCTTCCACAGCAAGAAGAGGCCTCCTGCCCCCTCAACTTCTCCGAGCGACTGTGGGGATTCAGCCATGTCCATCACGGCGGACGAGGACCACGCCGGATGGACATTCGGCGACAGCGGCAGTGACGAGGAAGAGGAATGTAAGACAAACCCCGTAATCGATATTTCACTTGATTTGTGTTTCCTGGCTGTTTTAAACTTTTAATCCATGTATGTCTGACATGCAATTGGTTTTGCTTAGTTATAGATCATTGCTCCTGATTTAACATACAGCAAAGAGGTTCAGAAACAATAATAACATCTTGCTGAATTAGTCATATAGACTTGCCTTATAATCGAAAATAAAATCGTGTTTTTGAACATGAGGTCCGTGCTTAACTTGTTGATGATATTGGGCACACACCCTTAATATGAATGTGGATTTTTTTTTCAGGTATACTGAGTGTAGCCTAGTTAATCGCAGTTGGTTTCTCTGCAATGCTTTCTGTAGTGATTCATCTAGGGATTTTTAGCCTTGTACATTTAGCTTCCATGTCAGTAAGGGATGTATGGATTGTGCAAGTCCACATCCTAGACAAAGTTCTTACTTGATTTCACTATTTTGATGATTTTTCATGTAGGGACAAACCGACCTTTTACAGTTGACGATTTTCCAAGGGTTAGTTATGACCGTGGTGAACAGACTTATAGAATCTATGCGAATCCTGATTTTCGTCTTCGGGGCCCTGCGCCACTCTCTCTTTTCCGCGCATACAATGACCCCCTTGTTGATAAAGAGAGGGGTTGGTTTTGTAAAGAGTATGAACTCCATGACGAGTCTGAAAGTACGTTTCTGTTGTTAAATAATCTACTACTTTCTGTTGCTGCGTTGCCATACATCATATGTATATATTTTTACCCCAATTATATAGTATCTCAGTATAATCTCACGGTTCATCTATTGAATATGCAGTCACTGTTAACGATGTTGGGATCAATGATTGCTCAAATAGCTGTGATCGATCTACAATGGTCTTGGTGCAGTTCTTTGATCTTAAAATCGCTGGATATCACCATACCCAGCCTGGACCTGCCAAAATATTTGGTTTTTTCGCAGCACGGGATCGGATCAAACCCCTGCGCAACTATGTCTACAAGCGCGAGATTGATAATTATGAAGCTGTGGCTGTGAATCGGAAAATGGTAATTTGGTTTATAGGCTTGCAACTTTGTGCTCGGACCTTTTTTTCTTTCTGAAAATATAAGATAATTGCATCATGTCAATTGTCAAAGCTCCAGATAGGCATTGTTTTTGTAAGTTTGTGATAATCATCTTAACAGGACCCTGGAATTAGTTTATTTCCTCGCATAATCCATGCTGCAACAAACTAGTTGAGTTAGAGGGCCACCGCCCCACCCTGAATTCACATGAGGTGCAGTTTCAGTGCTACTAGGCATGAGGAGGAGGAGGAAGTTAGCCTTGATGGGCAGGTGGTACCTCAAAATGACACTTTTCGATATTTGGAGTCAGTGTTGTAGAAGGATGGTGATATCGATGAAGATGTCCTTCATCATCAGGAGGACACCCTTTTGATATTTGGGGTCAATGCTGCAGAAGGATGGTGATATCTATGAAGATGTGAGCCATTGAGTCAAAGTTGGATGGATGAAGTGACGTCAAGCTTCTGGCGTTCTTTGTGATAAGAGAGTGCCACAAAAGCTAAAAGGCAGGTTCTGTAGGATGTCGATTCGACTTACGATGTTATATGGCGTTGAATGTTGGCCAACTAAAAGGCGACATGTCCAATAGCTAGCTCTAGCAGAGATGCACATGTTGAGATGGATATGTGGTCACACAAGAAAGGGTCGATGATCGTGTATAACATCGTCTGAGATGGTTTGGGCATATACAACGCAGGCCTCCAAAAGCGCCAATAGTGTGTAGCAGACAGTTAAGGCATGTTGATATTCTTAAGCTAATCGGGGTAGACCAAACTTGACAAGGGAAGAGTCCGTAAAAAGAGATATGAATGACTGGAATATCACCAATGATTGAGCCATGGACAGGGGTGTGGGGAAGCTAACTGTCCACCTGCCAGAACCATGGCTTGGGTTCAATATTTTATGGGTTTTAACTCTAGCCTACCCCAACTTGCTTGTGACCAAAAGGATTTGTTGTTGTTGTTGTTATTCCTTTTTTCATAGGAAAAGTAGGGGAAAGCATAGAATAGGAAATTTTCATTTGGTGACACTATTCATCCATTTGGTTCAAATGAAGGACACATAGGAAAATGAAGGGATTTTAACATTTGGATTGAGTTTCAAAGGAAAAACAAAAGGCATTTTACAATCTACTCAAACCTCTTTTATGCTTTGATATGTAGAAAGAGCATGGCAAATTCCATAGGTTAACAATTTAATCTTACCTTGGGAGAATCTACTACAGACATAACCTAGTTACTGAAAATTAGATAAAGTAAATGACAATATTCTTCTCCGCTTTATTGATATAGGGGTCAGCCACTTTATATAATAGACAAGACTTGACCAACAAGCCGGTAAATGTAGTCAAACTCTAATGCAGTCTCTAAACTACTGGACTCTTTCCTAACAAAGTTGCTTAATCAACTTGGACTCTAATTAAGGGATAATACTCCATGTCTGATGGGCTGGCCCACATAACTACCGAACTCATGCTTTAGCCAATTCATCTAGAATTCCAAACAAGAGATCTCGAGTTTGACCTTGCTAACATAGTGTTAAAAATAATGATATTTGCGGCCTGCATTGATCCCACGTTAAGGGCTAAAGCAACCTAGATGTGGAGGGGAGTGTTAAAATATATTGCCCGCCTCTCTCCATCAGTTCAGACTTTTGGATAAATTGGCTGGAGCGTGAACACAATACGACATTTCCCCCTTCCTTGAAAAACAGCTTGTTTGCAAGTTTTCGGTTGTCAATTGCCTCCCAAGGGACCTTGGGTGCTACCAGTTGTGGTGGTCGTAGTCGTTAGCCTCGATGAATAAGAGCCGCGTGCACCAATGACCATGAACATAAATCTCGTTGCAGTCGAAGCAAAGGCCCTGACAACGATGTCCTGCCAACTCAGGGGTGAGGACATGGTCAAAAAAAACTCAAGGGTGAGGCACTGAACCTGCCATCGCGGGGTTGGCCATGGAGTGGTCGACAACAGAACAAGTGCTAGCAGTGCTGGCGTGGAAGGTATTTTGGCTGCGTTCACCCCAGGAGAATCGGAGTGGCGTGAGGGCCTTATAGGCCCAGAAAAGCTCGTGTGCTGATGTTGGAGTAAAATGTCGTTGTTCATAGGCCTTGTCAAAGGAGATGAGGATGTGGAGGCCAGATAGTCGTATTGTGTTCCAGCTCGACAGGATCCCCATTGGAGATGTACCGAAATTTTTTTGACATGCCTCTCTCATCCTCAATGATCATGTTGTGCAAGATGATGCAAGATGCAACATGTCATTATTTTTGATAGAACCTCTGGCTTCCAATACTCGGAATAATGGCAAAGCGCTTTTGAAGCACATCGAAAGCTTTCTCAACATCCTTTCTTTTGGACTCTTGACGCATTGCATAGTGGGATATCTTGTTGCCTTTAGGATGCTAGATTGTCTTCACCAAATGTTGCCCATGGAGGATAGATGACATTTGCAAGGTAGTAGCCCATCGCGTACTGATGACCATTGATAACATAGTTGCAAGGAGGAGCATCTCTGGCAACAAGCCTTGCGTACAATGCTGATCTAGAAAGCACATTCAGGTCATTATGAGAGCCATGCAAGCCAAAAAAAGAATGTCAAATCTATAGATCCTCCAATGCAACTGCCTAAAGAATGATGGTTGGATCTTTGGAGTGCCCTTTGTACCGACCTCTCCATCCCGTAGGACAATTCTTCCATGTCCAATGCATGCAATCAATTGATCCAAGCATCCTTGGCAATCCTTGTTCTTCACTCAATCCAAGAGTCTCTGCTCTTCACTCAACCCAAGAGTCTCCGTGTTTTCATCATTGGCGCCCTCAAGTACTCTGGTCCATGGATCTCAATGACGTCTTGTGTGCATCTTCGAACGGCCTCTAGGATAAGAATCTTCCCCAATGCGGACATAGTTATCAATGGTGTCTGCCGAACACCCATAGTCAAGCACTCGAACAACCACGACACACTTCATCAATGGGCATGCATGTATCTCTCCCGATGCATTTCTCATATGTGTAAACCATGGATCGTGCTCCTCAACAACTTTTGCAATGCTGAGGAAGAGACTTTGGTGCATCCGAAATCGCCAGCGAAAATATTTCTCTGGATAGGTTGAATTGGGTGCAAACTAATCCTTCATAAGCTTGGCATGATCTTTTGCTCTATTCCGATTGGGTGCAAAGTAATGCCGTGGCCGAACTCCGGCTTTTAGAATTTCACCAGTGTGGTCGCGATTTCGAGCCTCCTAACTCATCCTTGGGTGCTCTACGACATCTTGGTCGTCCGCTGGTTCTGATTTGGACAAAACCGAGCTTGGTGGTTACCTTTTTAGTCCACGAGAGTGTGGCGGTTAATGCAGCGGTGAAGATATGGGGTGGTTCTGGCTGCAGCGCCAGCGGCAAGCTAATCTAATTTGGCCCAAGAGGAGCGAGTGCGGTGGCTGGCGGGGGAAAGGAAAGAGACCTTTTACGGTGCATCAGATCAATATTGACCGTTCATATTTTCGTTTGGACGGTCCAGATATGGAAATACTACCACAGATTTTCGATAGTATATTTTCTTATCAGGGGTAGTTTCGGTAGTTCGCTGTTTACCAAAAACGCGGGCTGGTTTCCTCAGAAAACGAGTGAAGGGCATTTGTGGAATTTCACGTATTGATCTTTTTTTTCATTAGCCATCGCCGTCTGCTCCTTGAGGGAAATGAGGCCGACTGTTTAGGCAGACCTCGAATGAGAAAAAAAATCCCAATCGAACGCTGGCCGCGGTAGGGCGAGAGGATGATGACGAGCCCCGGTCGCCGTGACGGCCCTTCGCGCAGTCAGTGCGAGCGCTAGGGTTTGGTGCCCCGCCTTCGGTCAGATGAGCGGGCGCTGCGGCGTTGCCCCCATGGTGTCACAGTCATCGTCGGCGAGATGGCCCTGCCATTCGTGTTCTGGAGCTGGTGGCTGAGGGGGAGGGGGGAAGGGGACGAAGGCGAGACGTTGCTGCAGCAGCATGCCCCATCGCCGTGACGGCCCTGCGCGCCGCCGAGTTGGAGTTCCACTAAGGTACTAGCTTCGTACAGATCTCACTTGTCGATTGATTTGATTTGCCGCATTGGATGATATTTGGGTCTGTAATTTGGGTTTGTAGTCGTTGAAATTGCACATCTATAGAAGCTGAAATCATTGTTATTATTATGGTGAGGAATCTTGATACAAGTTGTTTTTCTGGTCGGCGGCTGTGGTCGGCGGCTAAATGTCCCGCCATTCGTGTTCCCCTCCTAAGCTGCAGGATGTGGAGCGGGTCGCCGAGGGGGAGGACTAAGGCGAGACGTTGCCAGCATGCCCCGTCGCCGTCAAGGTCCTACACGCCGACCAGTGCCGTACAGATCTGTCGTGGCCGATGCAGGTACTCGCATCCAACCCATCGATCCATTGGCCCCCATTTCTTTCCTTGATTTCGTAAGCTAGATTCTCCATCGTCTCTGGCCCAGGCACCGCCACTTGCTAGCTGTGTCTGTACCGAGGCTTATTCTGAAATTGGACCTAGGCTTATTCAGCTTAGTTCATGAATCATTAAGATGTCATAGCATCACAAATCCTATGTTTTTGTTTCTAACTCAAATAGTGCCGTGTGGAGATAAACAATGATGTCAAACGTGTATGTCTATCCTTCCTGTATAGCAGTGACAAGCGATTTGGAGGGAAAAAGCTGATCCAGCCATGGTCCTCGCCTAGGAGGAGGACGAGTTCCATCACACCAGCAGCAGTTCAGGTCCATGCTCGTCCTCTCTGCTCATCTTGTGTACTTGTTCAAATTCAGAAATCCACACTAGCTTGTATAGCAGCAAGTCCGAAAGTACAGGAGCTCATGTACACAAGGATTTTTTTTGTATGTGATATTAGTGCAGAGCATGTGCAGTTTCAGATTCCACATAGAGCATGTTTCAGTTCCAGCTGATTCAGTCATGGTCATATGAACAGACATTCCAGTTCAGTCTAGTTAATTAGTACACCTGTTCAACACTCATATAGGCAATGGATAGTTCCCAAGTTGGTGGCCAAGTTGGCTTTTTAGAAAATCCTGATCATCGATTAAATGGTAGGATGCACAAGTTGAAATAACAGGACAGCATTTGCCTATCATTCATTGGCATAATACAGAATTGAAACCCCAGGTTTAAAAAGATTGTGTTGCTTCCAAGGACACAAGTAACAAGGAAATTGCGACTGAAAGTGTAAAGCCACTTAGAAATTTTGTTTTTGAATCACATCCTATAAACCAAAGGGAATTGCATCATTAAACAAAGAATACAAGATTTTGTGCATGAAAGACTTTAATTAAAAATTAATGTAGATATTCAATATGGATAAAAGTAGTAAATGTACGGCAATTTGCCGTATAGATAAAGTAGCACAACCAAAAAAAATGTTTGATACATCTCTGATGTATAGATAAATAGATAAAGTAATAAAATTGAAAACGGTGTGGAAACCGTCTACGGGGCAAAAACCACACCACCCCAAATCCTATTAACTCTTCCCTTAGTCTAGCACCACACAACTATAGTGCGGAACCATCGTCTCCTAAGACATCTCCGCTGTCGTTGTGTCCGTCGTCACCTCCGAGGTCGACGTCTTCTAAATCATCTTCTAAGTCAACTGCTGGTATGGCCTTCCGAACTTTCAACTCATTGTGAGGTGAATTGATCAACGCAGCAGCAAACCATCTTCTGAACTGTCTTATGTCATCCTGCATAGGAGGTAGACGTTAGGACCCTTTGTATATGTGAAAGTTAAGTTAGATAGGGAAGATGTAGGTACCTGGTTGAATATTGCCGACAATCTCACTCTAGTCCAATATTGGATGTATTTCAACACCCATCTTTTTGCTGTGGCACTTCATAGTCTGTGATAGGCCACGAAGCCACTTGAGTGTCCGACCATCTACTTCCTGGCATTCTATTTTCCATCACTGCTATATCAATATGTGTTTCCATTCCAAGAAGCTGCAAGTAACATATCACTCAATTTAGTACATTATTCGTATAAACTGTAAGTTATATAAAATGTTGTTAGAGCCTCACCGCAGCAATTACTTCTTTGCGGTTGTTGCGTGATTGGAGTGAGTCCAGAATTTGAATCTCCCTCTTTTGGGAGTTGACAACAGCCAGGAACCAGTGGTGGTTGGGAATATTTGAAGGTAGGAAAATCTGCGTGCAAAATTTGTAACTGGTTTGAAGTGCCTAAAAATAAAATTTCTTATTTATATAAGAGAAGGGTGGATTTTTTTACCATGTCATGCTTCAGGTAGTTATCTCCCCATTTAGTGCCTGATTTGCCGCTTAAAACATCCAAGGTACAATTCGGGACTGTGCCATCTCTCTTTAGGATGTTGACAATGGTCGACCTTTCGACATACACGGTACCATGGTCTCGTACACCTTCTAGTCCGTCCAGGCGTAGGAGTTCAAACGCCGCATCGAGTACCTAAGAAAGAAGATATTAGTTTAATTGGAAAACATATAAATAATCAAAGATACTATTTTGCGTTAGCACTTACATCGTCATCCACCCAAGCTGCAAAGGAGGAATGATCTGGTGTTGTCAGGCATTTAAGATACTTCTGCGTTAGAAGTATGTCCTTGATCTTCACCAACTTGGCGGTCTCAGGAGTAGTGTTTACATAGTCAACTACTATATTCTGTGTAACTCGATCTATTTCTGCCTGAAAATTGATCAAGTCCTCCTTGAGCTGTTTTAGCTGCTGGGCGCTGCTTTTCCCGGGATTCATCTTCTTATTCTGTGTGTACATAATATCGTTACTGTCATGTGTCTGTTGAGATAGAGCTCTTTTCCTTCTGAGCGCGGGGGTGTAAAATTCGTATTCCTCGCTCTGAAGGAGTGAAGACTTCTTTTTCTTCCGGCTGTCATGTCTGACACGCCTCCCTATGGAGTCCATGGCATCCATGGACGTATGCTTGACCTTCTGCGATATTTGACTTAAGGTTAGGAATATGGGTTGAGAAAAACGTTTGTTAGCAATTTGGTTAAGATGTGATGCAGACCTCATATTCGGAGGGTAAGTTCTTGCTATCGTCTCTTTCAGTCTTTGACTTCTGGGGGTGTACATATGTTTTCTTCACCTTCTGCAATGTTGTCATCAAGTTAAGAATATGGTTGAAATAAACCCTTTCCTAGCAATATAGTTCAGACATGTGATGCTGACCTCAGATTGGGAGGGTAAGTTCTTGCTGTCACTCCTAAAACGCTTACCAAATGAGTCCACAGCATCATCTCTGTCTGTTTTTCCTTTGTGGGGGTCCACAGGTGTTTTTTTACCTTTTATACAGATGGACAAGTTAGCACTAAGTATGGTTGACAAAAAAACATTGTACCAAGATGGAATTCATACCTCAAATTCCCCAGCAAGGTTCTTGCTGGGGTTGCTGTAGACACACTTTGGCACTTCATTTGTACTAGCAGCAACATTCTTGAGGTTTTCTAGTTCGCACGTTAAAATGAAAAATGGTTAGCATACATTCTGACATGAAGACAGTTAGAAATTTTGTGACATACCTTGATATTATTATCAACTCTCTGACCCTCATTAAAGTCCTTCTGTCCTACTCCAAATCGATGATCCTATTAATGAAAAAATGTTAGTCATGCACTCATCTAGAAGGATGAATTACAACAAAAAAAGAACAAATGCATACATTGAATGCACAAATGAAGTCCTCCAAGCGCATGCTGTTTTGCTTTTTAAGCCTTTCTACTCCGTCCAGTTTTGCGGAAATCTCCGAATATTGCTGACACACTATTGCTTTTATCTCTCCCACCTAGGCGAGTACGCGGCCTAGTGTCCCATCGACCTACAAGTTAAGATAAATTAGAACTGATTGTTTCATAAAAATATTTGTACAAACAAATAGTTTCAGCCTAATAAACGAGTAGTATCATTGTACAAGTTACATAGGACGTACCTCAAAAGTAGACTTTGTAGGTTGATGTGAAGCCTTCGGCATTGGCTTCCAAGGGCGCCTGAGGTCGTCTACCATCTGCAATTTTTTATATATTATGAGTCATTTTGCAAAAACTGAGCAGATGACAACTAGCAACAGTAAGCATATACCTGTCCTACTCCTATGTAGTTCTGCGATATTATTTTGTCGACCTTTGCTGCCTTTTCTTCGTCCCAGTATTGTATCAATGGTTTATCTCGTTGAAGATAGGAAATGGTGGATCAATATGGTCGACTCGGAATTTCTCATAGAACCAAGTGTGGGAGAGAATTAAAAAGAATACATAATTGACCAATTAAAGAATATCATAGGAAGAGTTTGTACTACCTGCAGTAGTGGGAGATTCCCCTCCAAGTTCGCGGCACCGTTCACAAACTTCCTCACACTTGACATTAAGTGGTCAAGAAATAGTTTAGCATAATTTATGGAGTTTATAGTATGTATGTCGATAACAATTCCCAAATATTTGGATCAACATAGGGTTGTGTCGTTGGGCAAACCAACTTGCCAATGGTGTACAAGACATAAGGCTTCACAAACCGTGGCCTCTCTTCGCCAATCATCTTCTTACGAAGACCTGAAAAGGTTGTTTGTCAAGTATTGTAATTATGAAATTTGTTCCATTATCAAACGAAAAAATAGTTCTGAAAATATCATATACCTTTCAAGGTCAGTTTGTTATCTTCGGGATCCTTTAAATCAAGCCATAAGTCCTGCACTTCTTTGAACGGAGGAGGGACATAGTCCCTCCCCATGCTGGGCAGGCCTGTGATGTGTTCTACGTCTTGCAAGGTTATTCTCATAGGTACCCTGTGTATCACAAACGCGACAACTTGTGAATCATATGTGCTAGCAATCTTTTGGCACAAAACTCTCCTAACATTCATTGCAGGAGTCTTCAGAGTTTCGCGAATGGGTCTATCTAGGACACATCTAGATGTGACATAGTTATGTCACATCTAAGCTGATTTTCACTCTGTTTGTGGTCCATTTTTTTGTCCTAGTTTTTTTTGCTTCTTGTTGCTCCATTATATATTTGTGGGAGGTTAGCTGTGAGATCCTTAAAAAACATCTAGATGTGAATTAGACAAACTGTTCGCGAATTGTCGTTTGACTAGCTATGATATATTGTTCCTGGGTTAGCGACTGGACAAACTCCGAGTACCCGTGCATTGATACAACCTGGGTACCCTGTATGTGCAAAGATTATTTTCAGTGACAAGCCAACAAAAATAAGAGATTTATTGTGAACAAATAATTAAGATTATCATTTAGGCTGTTTATTTGGCTATATGCGGTGTTGTTTTAATTTGCATGCATGTTCTCTTTCTATCTTTAATTTGCATGCATGTTCTCTTTCTATCTTCAGTAAGAGTAGGCTATGGTGAATGTGCCTACGGATTTTCAGCATATTTTTACTGAGAAATAAAAATATAATTTTACTGTACGTACCACTGAGAAATAAAAATATAACTTTACTGTACTCATTCGTTGACGTACTATATTGCTAGCTAATTAGTTTAAGACGTGCCAGGCTGAAGTAATGATTTGATTAATGTAACTTGTACTTAAGCTAATCTTTTTTATGTAATCTACTGATCTTTTTTTGATGTAATGTAAACAGGATGTAATCGGGATTGTCATTCAAAAAAAAGGAAATCGGGACTGATCTACACAAGAGGCGTCATGTGGATCTATAGTAGGCTATGGTAAATCGGGACTTCTATGTCATGCTGATCTACACGAGTTGATGTACGGGTTCAATGAGATATGTATACCTTCTTTGCCGACGAGTGTGGCGGCTTCGGTGCACCTGACTTTGTCGATGAAGGTGGGGGCTTCGATGCACGTGACTTGGATTGCTTCGTGACTGACTGTGCAGGCCTGACGGACGCAGCAGGATGATAGGGAGACATATGACGGTGGTGGTGATGGTGATGGCGAGATTGGTTGGTTCTGCTCAAGGTTCAAGGATGGGATTCAAGGAGGGAGGCTGGGCTGTGGTGAGGTTTAGGTTGATGCGTACAAAGCATATATATAGGCTGGGTACACGATCGTGTAGGTTACAATCTAGTCATTTATTTCTTGCCGAAGAATAAACCCGTGTTTTGTTTTATTGTTGATGGGATTGGAAGTAACTTTCTAGAATCCTCCAAAATTTTCCTATCGAAAATACCACCTCCACAAAATCTTTTGCATGCAGTCCGGTAATGTAGGGCGTGCATGCCTCGTCTCCTTCCGTTGCTAACGATAGCTACTTTTCTGGAAAGGAAACAAAATCGCCGGTCGGTTATCTACTTCTGTTAGACTACGTATATGTATCATTTATCTCCCCACAAAGGGGCCCCACCTCCCTTCCAATCACGCCCTCACATAATGCGTTCCCTGCACATATTAACACGACGAATAACGTTCTCATATAATGTGTTGCCTTCATTATAAATTGTCAAGGTCGCATTAATTGTGCCCATTGAATGGATGCTCGGACCCACGCAAGTACGAGCTAGTATGAGTTGTTCGAACCCACATGATGCCAAATGTCAGTACGAGTCGTCCAAACCCACAAGTGTCAGTACCGCCGGTCTTGACGGAACTTGTGTTTGGTGTCTGAAGTCGTTCATTTTTTGCGTGGGATCCTCCCATGGCAATTCACACATGATGCCAAATTTTGGAATCGTGTCACGCATGGCAGGAGATACACCATGTGGAAACGTGCTGCTTCGGTTAGGACGGAAGGCCAAGTCTCAAAGTGTTTTTTTGGATGCACCAAACAGACCCAAATTTTTTGCACACGCACACAACATGGCAAGCACACATGCCAATTTTCGTTCACACCTAACATTTTATGCAATTTCTATGGTTTTTCGATGAAAAAACCGTAAAATATACGCCGGTCGTGACAGAACTTGTGTTTGGTGTCTGAACTCGTTCATTTTT
>NC_041388.1:98903565-98910011 GCF_002162155.2 Triticum dicoccoides
GGCAATTCCCACATGATGCCAAATTTTGGAATCGTGTCATGCATGGCAAGAGATGCACCATGTGGAAACGTGCTGCTTCGGTTATGACGGAAGGCCAAGTCTCAAAGTGTTTTTTTGGATCCACCCCAAACGGAACCAAATTTTTTGCACACGCACACAACAACATGGCAAGCACACATGCCAATTTTCGTTCACATCTAACATTTTATGCAATTTCTATGGTTCTTCGATGAAAAATCCATAAAATACTGGCCGACAAGAATCAGTTTCTTTTTTTGTTTATTTGTATTAATAGTTTTGGCCTTCGTGAATGTTCCTCGTCACACTTTATTTTTCAAAGAAAAGTATTGGTTTTATTTTGAGTGAAGTCTGAAACGAACCTTGTGGTTGTAGACGCGGTCGCAAATGAACCCCGACCTTCAAATCCCGGAACTCCATACCCTGAACTATCACTACAAGAAATATGCTCAATTGGAACCGAGCCCCTCCAATATGGATTCATCTAGGACATCCCGCCACCATATGCACGTCTTATGGTCGTTGCCAAAACTCGCAATGTATTTGAAATAGGCCATGGACATGGATCACCAAAGTGAAAAGAATGCCTCCGAGATTCAATCATAAACCGCGACGTTGCTTGAGTTTTTGGTATAATGCCAATTCTTTGTCCCTGTCCCACGAGACTCTCGCCGCCGCCACCTACGGCGGTCGATCCCGGCCGAATCCGGCGGCTGCCGGCAGCGCCCAGCACACCCACGTAATCCCCTCGGCCCGCTCCTCCATCTCCTCCAGCCAGATTCGATGGGCGTGTCCTCCTGCTCACCCCGGGCATAACAACCGAAGACCGAAACCGAAAAGACCGAGACCAAACCCGAAAAGACTGAATTCGAAAAGACCGAATAGAAAACGGTCTGTGCAAATAGAAGACCGAACTAGTTTCGGTCTGATCGGTCATGCTATGTTTAGGACCGAATAGACCAAATAGACCGATTAATAAAAGCCCATCCCAAGGCCCGTCCGGCCAGACCACTAGACCCAACTACAGAGTAGAGTACATGACCTCGCATCCTCACATCCCGATTCACAGAAACCACCAGCAGCCAATCTCTCGTTCTCCAACTACTAACCCTAGCCGCCGCCTGCTGCTTGCCTCGATGCACGCCGCGCCCCCCAGAACGAGGACCGGCGCCCGAGCGGTGGCCCTGGCCGGTGAAGACCGTCGCCCGAGCGGCGACCCTGGCAGGTGAAGATGGGCACCGCGAGCGGCGGCCCTGAGCCCCTGCGCCGCCGCCAACCCCAACCTCCCGTCGATCGCTCCACCGCCAAAAGTCCGCTGCCGGTGCTCCACCTCCCAAGGACCAGTTCAACCACTACAGTTCGTCACCACTCACCACTACCCGTCCTCTTCCACACGGTTCGTCCGCTGCCGGTGCTCCACCTCCCGAAGACCTGACCACTTTCGGTTCTCCACATCGCAGCTGAAGGTGAGCTACCCCACCTCTCTGTAAACCTGTGATTCCACGAAAATAAGCACTCCTGCAGAATGTGTTTTGTAGGCAATACATGCCCTTGCTTTTTTGTGCCAAATGTTAGCACTTGGAGACAACAAATAGAACACTGTATTTGTGCTTGTTTTGTGTCAAATGTTAGCAGCTTCAATACTTCAATACTGCATACACAGTAATGCATTTGTGCTTGTTTCCTGAAACTAGATATATACATGGTGTATATTTATGTTGTGATTTGATCAGGTCAATGTTGTTTGACAGACTAATGTCCTCTTTTTTTAGATGTTTTCTGAACATGATGAGGAACTGAATGAGAATGAAGATGCATTTATGAGTGTAGAGGCAGATGTAGAAGCAGGAGACAAATCCGTCTTACATAGTATTATTGACGATGAAGTTGTCGAAGGTGCCAATCTAGAAGCTGCTCAAGATGACAAGCCAATTGAAGCTGAATCATGAATCTTCTTACTTTGTGTCATATGAATCTTGTTACTTGCTCTCAAATGTAAACATGTACTGGTACTGTGTTACTTGCTGTTGCATATAAACATGTATTGGTACTTTCTGCCCTCAAATATAAACATGTATTGGTACTTTCTGTCCCATGCTCTGTCCTCCTCTGCTCTGTTCAATTCCCCTGTCTTATAAACTTCAGTTTTTTGAACAGCATGGGTTCAGACAGTAGCATGACGACCCAACATCTCAATTCCTGCGTGTATTGCTGGGAGAGTATGGAAACTAGGGGATGATGTTGCAGCATTATGTACAGATGGAGATGTAGGTGCTGGTGCATTGCGTGTGGAAATGCAGAAGAGAACTGAACAAACTGCAGGGTATGGTGGTGCTGCTGCATCAGTTAGTGACAATTTACTTAGGAAAGGGTGGATGTTGGTGTGTGGCATTCTGATATTTGTATCAGGTTTAGTTCTAGGGATGATCTTATCCTAGTTCATTTGCTACTGATCTTATCCACAAATGGTTGTGAGGCAATGTAATGTATGTTGTAAGGAAATGTACGGAATGAAATTCAGTTTGCAGAATTTGCCAAGCAATGTACTGAATATCTGAAAGGCAGTGTACTGAATCCAGTTTGCAAAAAATTTCAGGCAATGTACTGTACTTTGAAAGGCAATGTACTGAATCCAGTTTGGAAAAATTGTGAGGAAATGTACTGAATTTTAAACAAATAGTGTACTTGATTTAGTTTGCAATTTTTTTTCAGGTTTGAAGTGTCATTTTGTACAGCAACAAAATAAATTGTACGCAATGTAAAAGAGCAACATTTACTCATAGAGAATGTTCACAGTAATGAACTGAAATTATCTGAAGCCATGCTCACTTTTGACAGCAATAAAATAAACTGAATCAAGCTGTTTTTTGCCAGCAACAATATAAACTGAACCCATGCTCATTTTTGGCAGCAGAAAAATAAACTGAACCAATGCTCACTTTTGACAGCAAAAAAATAAAGTGAACCCATGCTCATTTTTGGCAGAATTCAAATAGAACATGTTCACAGGTTTAGTTCCCATAGCATTTAGCATAGCACATAATCACAAGTTCACAAGGACACACACATCCAATAGCTCTGATGATAACTTCCATAGTACAAATATAACTCTGATGATAAATTCCATAGTAAAAAACTGAATGTATAACACTTGTGACCAATAATTCGACAGAATAATGGCAAACAAAAAGTGGATTTATTGTCATCTTTTCTTTGTCCCCCTTTCATCTTTGTCTGTCTACTTAGACTTTCCAGCCGTTTTCCTGTACAAACTCAAATAAATTAACATGGTATTGACAAAGGGTTTAACATGTACTTCTGAAAATGCATAAACTTACTTGAAAGGTCTTTTGTTCTTAGCACACACTTCGTCATTGTTCTCTTTTCTCTTTCTTCCCCGAGTCATCATAATAACTTCAGTCACCTTTGCTGAAGCTTTCCTGTGTAGTGCAAAACATTGTTTAAATTGCACATATTAACATGCTTCAACAATAGTTCGACTTGCACAAGTACAGTAGACAAGATACATGAAATTTCTTAAAAACTTACTTCACCGGTTTCCTCTTCTTAGCACGATCCTCTTCTTCTGCCGCCTCTTCTTCTTCTTCTTCTACTTCTTCCACAGTATTGTTCACTTTTTTCTTCCTCCCCCTACTCAACTGACCATGAACTTTCCTGCAAAAAGTAAACCATATTGACAGGCTGCAACCAAGAAATGAACATATGCAGTACACATCACAATGACCAAACACTTACTTCAATGTTTTCTTTTTTGCTTTCAAATTCTCCAGGAATGGCTTCAACCTCTTATTCGATTCTTTGGCTGGTACGCCTTTGGGATTTATTATTGGTTTAGGGTCTTGAACTTGATCTATAAACCATTGCCGCGCCCCAGAAAAATACGCCGGCATAGGAACAAATGATGGTGTGCCAGTATTCACATCATTTCTGTTGCCCTCGTCCAATATGCTCCTCAGGTACTCCATCACCTTTTCTGACTGCATTTCGCTAGCTGAGGCCGTGAATAAAGCCTCGCTAGCCATATTGCGCAGTTCACGGTACTTATCCATCTGTTCTGACCATACATGTGTATTGGCACTCCTCACAGAACCGAAAGCAGGCTTGGCTTGCATTGTCCATCTAGCCTTCACACAACATGCGGGGATGGTGCATATCCCATTGTACTTCAGAACACAAAATATATGAGCACATGGAAAATCCTCGCTTTCCATCTTCCTACATCCACAATATGCACTTTCCATCTTAGATCCATCAAAAATACATATGACATGGAACCTAACATGCACCGACTCTTTGCGAGCAACTCCATAGCTAACCAAACCAGTGTCCTCTTCCACCTCAAGAACATTCCATCTTGATAAGTTGACAATCTCGGCCTTTACCTTACTGAACATAACAGGGGTATAAATAGATGACGCACTTATCTCAAGTGGGTCGGCAGTCAATCTAGTGAAGGGGATTGTGTGTGAAGCTACATCGTCCAATGCTGCTTCATTCCGACGCAAAACTGACACACAGTGTTCAACGTGTTGCACAAGATCAACGAGTTTCATTCTCCTATTCAGGTGCACATGAAGCCTCGAGTTTAGAGACTCACTCCTCTGATTGCTCAACATCCCTAGGAAATACCTTTCCTTGTTATATGCTACAGACCACTTCTCTCTCAGCTCGTACATCATGTGAATCCATGCATCTCCATGGCATAGTAAATAAATTTCCTAAATTCCTTAAGCTTTTCCTTTCGGAGGTGAAGCACCATATTCTGCTCGATATGCCAGCTGCACAGACGGTGATATGTGCTAGGCCAGACTGATGATATGGCTTTGGCCATTGAAGCGTTGCCGTCTGTGATCGCTGAAATGGGATGCTTCTGGTGCATTGCCTCCAAAAAAACCTAAAGCAGCCACTCATATGAGTCAGCCGATTCGCCGGTAAAAGACCAACCCCAAACTCGGCTGTGCTGCGGTGATGGTTCAACCCCACAAATGGAACAAACGGCAACCTATATTTGTTTGACCAGTATGTGCTGTCAAACACCACCACACCACCAAATGCAACATAGTCCAAGCGAGATTGGGCGTCTGCCCAGAATATGTTTTGCAGATCTGTGGTGTATCTGTAAAAAAAATCTGGGTCTTTCATCTGTTGTGCTGTCATGTAGTTCAGCATAAACTGAGCATCGCTACCTTCTATCTTTTTCTTCTTCTCCAATGCGACATGGTTATACAGATCGCGAGATATAAATCCAGCCTTGCCGAAACCACCGGCCTGCTTCTCCATCACATCCATTATATGATGTGTGCGAAGTCCACCAACCGAGTACTCAATGACATCCGCCTTCTGTGGGTCGTTCAGGCCACGATGAGACCACAGGAAAGGTGACAACTCAGGATTTAGGAATGGATGGCTATGTTGGTCAACAAAATTCTTTACAAACCACAACCCAGTGCTTGCTTGAAGCTCAACCTACAAAAGAGCAGGACAACCACACCGAGAGAGTGCCCTTGGCGTCCATTTCTTGTCGGTTTCATCAAAGTGCTTTACGTCACGATATCCTTGTTTGCAGCACACAAACGTCCTCCGGTATGCATTTTCCTTGTTTCCCTTATATTTCAGACCGCCCTTTCTAACACCAAACCCTTTGCTCTTCGCATACGCTAAGTAGAACTTGTACGCTTCGTTCTCACTTTTAAATGTCTGCCTGACCATCGAGCCGTACTCCATAAATTCATCTATCGAGATGCCTTCACCAGCCATGCCGATATCCTGCCATAAGAAACAACAAAATCGGTTACATATTTACATGAAAGAAAATACGCTGGAACTAAAACATATTAATTATACATTGTCAACGATTATCATCTGTAACTGAACCAATAATCTCTGACATCCTTACTAGTTTCCTGAGAAGCCAAGAATCCTACTGGCCATAGTAATTTAACCCATCGTTTTCATGTTCCCAAAAATTTGTATTATGTTCTTGTAAGAAGTAACATGCATCCCACAATATCAAACACATAATCTGAGAGCATTTTACTCACAGTACAAGAACTAGAAACCTCACACACACTACTAATTCAGCATCCACACGCACAGAAAACCCAGCAGCCGTTTTTGAATTGGTATTGCGTGCACAGCCAACATCCGTGTGCGCCCAGCTATGGTGTTTGGGGAGAACCAGAGGCAACGTACCTATGCGAGGGATCACGACGCGCGGAGGAACCGATCTCGGGCGCCGTCAGAAGATTCTGCGACGGAGATAGAGGGCCGCCGGGCGGCGCGGGCCGGCTGGGCCGTTGAAGATCTAGGGGCCCGTCCAAGATCTTACGGCGGCGACCGCAGGGCGGGAGACGGAGCGGCCGCCCAAGTGTGACTCAGACAACGGCGACCGATGGGCGGGGGAAGAA
>NC_041388.1:98910336-98919982 GCF_002162155.2 Triticum dicoccoides
AGGGGTGGGAGAGGCGACCCCTGTGCGACGGAGCGATCCGTAGGGCGGGAGAAGGAGAGGCAGCCCCTGTGCCACGACTGTCGGGCAGATAGGCGGCGGCAGAAAACGCACGAGAAGACCTATGAACAGATACGGCAATTCCATTCCAGCTGTGAGTACGTACGATTCTATTCCAGCTGTGAGTACGTACGATTCCAATCACTGCAATTACCCATGTTAAAAATTAATAACATTATCATTAAGAAAGGACTAATCTACCCTTACATCCAATTACTAAAATGTCCTCAAGAGAAAAAAACAGGGATCAATAATGACCATTGGATCACCTATATACTACCCACTATTTACAGGAGTATGATGCACTGTAAAATGTCTCAAAGGAAATCGGTGGAGACAACACTAGGGTGGAGAGTGTCGAGTGATATGGAGGAGCCGCACGAGAGGTATTTTTGTTGAGAAGATGACAAGCTGCCTAATTTTTTTTCCAGGAATTAAACCGGCTGAGGGTTGTGCTAGGTGTGGCTTAACTCCTCAAAAGGTAATATTTTGAGTTGAACACTTTTGAAGGTTCGGCTAGAGATACTCCAAGGATAGCGTGGGAAGGCCATGGAATCCACAGAGGCAGGCGATCGACACAGCGAAGTTGAGCATGCAACTTTTGCCAAGGTAGATAGGAAACATCAACTTGGCAAGGACAAACTCACCAACTTCGCCAGGGCACAACACATGCATCAACCAGACGAAGCCAGCCCTACTAACTTTGCTAAGGCACAAGATAGACCAGATCGGCCTGGCAAAGCCAACCCTGCCAACTTCGTCAAGGCATGGGATTACATGCTGTTGAGGGTATGCTCGTGAATGTTTCTTTAGGGTTACGGTTAGTGAGCGGGATCTCTATAATAGCAAAGCGGGCTAGCACATTTTGCAAAAAATACAATATAAAGAGAGAATAGAAAAGGATGATCCCATCTAGAATGTTTTTGGCAAGTTATCCGTAGACCGTTCAGAATGCCATCACCGTCAAGGTTGGTACACCCCCTTGCACCCTTGGTGAGGCCATAGGTTGAATAGGGGGCATCTCAGTTTAATTGTCTCGGATGTTCTCGGTGACAAAATTAATAATCTGCAGTCTAATGGTAAAATGAAAATCTCATCATCAATTTTAAAGAGATCATTTTTCTTTCATTTTCATACACATGTAATTTAGCTAACCGTTGATCCTAATTGGCAGGGTACTGCACGTTTATCACTGGGAAGCCCTGCTCGAGGTATCAATATGACAGACCATGTGTTATTCGAATTCAAACTTTGCATACGGATTGAAGACGAACCTGACGAGGGGCCAAAAGAGGAGCTTCTAATTGAAGGGTGTACTGAGTTGAGCAATATGTTCAGACCATCATTTGTTGAAACCCAACGTCTTTATGGAGAGAAGTGTGGATTGGACCTGCAGTTTGCCATACTGAACAGCGCAGTTCAAGCAAAGATTGATGTTGAGATAGTTTACGCTCCTGCATGTGGCCTTATCCTGAATCTGTATGCCAAGACGAGTGGCTTCAGGGATATTATCCGCCTATTTCATGGATGTTCAAAAGCTGGCGGTAGATTCAGTTCTGTTGTGGGTGTTTTGATAGATAGCTACCTTGATGTTTGCGTTGAAGGGTCTTCCAGAGAGGGTCTTTGTCAGAGGTCGCCTCAAGACGGTTGTGGTCTGTCAGTGCTAGTACCCTACCACTGACAAGCATCAAGGATGGAGAGGCTGGGCCATCGACTGACTGAAGTGGCGGTGGACTGTTGGGCCAACATACCTGTCGTGAGGCCCATGTAATAGGGAGGGGTATAATACCCAGTTTGGCTAGCGGTGGAAGGCAGCGAGTGTAATCAGATCTCGATCCCCTCCTTCCTCAAGTTCTTCCTTCCTCTCCAAGCTGTATCTCTCCTCTCCAATTCCTCTCAACTACTTGTAACCATGAATTCGTATACTTGATTGTGAGCAGAGAGTTCTGTCCATCACAGTTGGTATCAGATTTGGGTCGATCAGCGGCGGGATCGGGCTCGGCGGCGGTCGGGTTGGGTTCTCTCGCAAAATTCCCGTCCGCTAGCTGGGTCTGCGGTGGCGGTGTGTGGCTGCAGTTCCGGTGCGGCATGGGCGGCGTTTCAAGGCGACAGAGATTTATTCGGCGGCGGATCGAGCGTGTCTCATGATTGCACACAGATCTCCTGTGTGTGTGAAATCCCAGTGAATTTGCTTGATTGGCGCTGCAAGGCGGCGGCAAGGAGTCGGTTGCAAAGGAAAGAGTTAGCGGCTGCTGTAAAACTCTCTGGTACTCGCCGATTCGTGGTAGGCGGTGAAGCTGGCGACTGCGGCACCCCCCAAGTCTCGTGGTGGACGCCATGGAGACGATCGAGGCTCGGGTTGGTGAGCAGTTGCAGATGCTACAGAACGTGGGCGACAAGTTGAGTAAGCTCGATGATCTCTTTCACCGGTTGGATTCCTTTGATCAATAGTTTGCAACGCAAGCAGAGCAGATGCATATCGTGCAGAATAATGTCAGTCTCACGATGAAATCGATCGGAGAAATCAGACAGGAGCAGGCAGCGACTGCTCGAGAATTGGGTTCTAAGCAATCCCCTCAGGGTTCGTTGGCAGGCGATGGAATCCTGGGTACGCCACCGCAGCAGGGGCGCCCACCCGTTCCACATGTTCCACCACTAGTGTTTGTACCTCACACTGTACATCACGAAGCAGAGCATTCGGGGATAGAGCTCCAGTCGAAGAAAACATGGATGCCGAAGATGGATTTCCCTCGCTTTGAAGGGTAAGATGTCCGCATTTGGCTTGATGGGTGTGAGGCGTATTTTTCTCTGTATGCTATTCCTGAGGAATTCAAGGTCACTTCAGCTACATTGCATCTGTCAGGTGATGCAGCCAATTGATTTCATGCTTACAAGGCCTTGCATCAATGGCCATGCTGGAATGAGTTTCGGGTGGCTGTCATGCAGGAGTTTGATTTGAATGTCCATCGCACAAAGATGCAAGCTCTTCTGTTACTCAAGCAATCTGGATCAGTAGCAGAGTACAAAAGGGAGTTCACCCAGTTGGTGTATCAACTTCTGTTATATGAACCGACAGTGAGTGACACATTCCTGGTGACACGGTTCATCTTAGGCCTCAAAGAGGAACTCCGGGCTGCTGTGGATATGCAGATACCAGTCAACGTCAGTGAAGCAGCGTCGTATGCACTTATCCAGGAAGAGATTGTCCAACGTGCTCGCTCCAATAGAAGTGTTGGCAACAGACATGCATTCTTCAAGCCTGACACTCGTCTAAACACACCACCTGCTGGAGAGTTGTGGAAGGCAAGACAACTGAAGGAGTATAGGCGCACTAATGGCCTGTGTTTCAGTTGCGGTGAAAAATACACACCGGGTCATATTTGTGTGAAGCCACCTACTCCTACTACAGTCATGGCCATGACTAGTGCAGCTGAAGCCATTTTGTCGGATGAAATACTTGATGCAGTAGAAGAACAAGAAACTGCTTTGCAAGAAATGCACTTGTCTGTCAATGCCTTGTCTGGAGCTGATCACCCTAGAACCATTCGCTTGCGAGCTCTTATTGGCAACCAGGTGGTGTTAATCCTTTTGGACTCGGGCAGCACCCATAGTTTCATGGACTCAGCTCTACTGCCCAGAATTCAAGTGACACCTCAGCCACTCCCAAAAGAAATGTCGGTCACAGTAGCTAATGGGGAGAAACTAGTATGCAATTCAGAGGTACCACAGCTAAATTGGTGGATACAAGGGCAGCCATTTGAATACGACTTAAAGGTCATTGACTTGGGAGGCTATGATCTCATTTTGGGCATGGATTGGTTGGAGGCTCAAGGGGAAATGATTTGTCACTGGAAAAACAAATGGATACAGTTCAACCACAAGGACAATATGGTTAAGTTGCAGGGCATAACCCCACAATTGACAGAGGACATCAAGGAGGTCACTCTCGAACAAACCTTGAAATGGCACAAAGGCAATGACGTTTGGGCAGTAGCACTGATACATCCGGTGTTTGATAAAAAATCTGACAATGTTCCAGCCCCAGTGCAACCATTGCTGCAGGAATTTGCAGATGTATTTAAAGAACCTACTGAGCTACCTCCCTCCAGAACTCTAGACCATGCTGTACACTTGTTACCAGGGTCTGCTCCTGTCAACTCCAAACCTTACAGATATTCACCACTACAAAAGGATGAAATCGAAAGGCAAGTTGCTGAAATGCTAAAAGCTGGCACTATCACCCCCAGCCTCAGCTCTTTTGCTTCTCCTGTCTTGTTGGTTAAAAAGAAAGATGGCACTTGGTGGTTTTGTGTTGACTACAGGAAGCTAAATTCAATCACCGTCAAGAGCAAATTTCCCATGCCAGTAGTGGATGAGCTTTTAGATGAACTTAGTGGCAGTAAATGGTTTTCCAAAATAGATCTCAGGTCAGGATATCATCAGATCAGAATGTTACCAGAGGATGAACACAAGACAGCTTTCAAAACTCACAGTGGACACTATCAATTTAGGGTGATGCCCTTTGGACTTACCAATGCCCCCTCTATCTTTCAATGCATCATGAACTGGATTTTTGCTGCTTACAATAGGAAGTTTGTGATTGTATTTATGGATGACATTTTGATCTTTAGTGAGACCCTTGAGGAACATCTGGAACATCTTAGAATTGTATTCCAGACATTAAGGGAGCACCAATTCTTTGCAAAGAGTACCAAATGCACTTTTGCCCAGCAGCAATTAGACTACCTGGGACATATCATTTCTGACAAGGGAGTACAAACAGATCCTGAGAAAACTTTGGCTATGGCTCAATGGCCCACTCCTCAAAATGTCACTGAACTCAGAGGTTTTTTGGGGCTCACAGGCTATTACAGAAAGTTTGTGCAGGGATATGGCATCATTTCCAAACCACTGACTCAATTACTGAAGAAACAAGCTTTTATTTGGTCCCCTGAAGCTCAGCAAGCTTTTGAGAACCTTAAGACAGCTATGATGACTACTCCTGTGTTAGTACTGCCTGACTTGGAGCAACAATTTTGCATTGAAACAGATGCATGTGCTACAGGAATTGGAGCTGTACTCACTCAAGGAGGCCATCCTGTTGCTTTTTATAGCAAAGCTTTGGGCGTCAAGAATCAGTCTCTGTCTATCTACGAAAAGGAATTTCTAGCAATTATGATGGCGGTTGAGAAGTGGAGAGCTTATTTGCAGAGAGGTCCCTTTATTATCAAAACTGACCATCAAAGTTTGTGTCAACTGGAAAATCAGGTACTTACAACAGATGTCCAGAAGAAGGCCATGACCAAGCTTGTGGGGCTGCAGTTTCAATTTCAATATAAGAAAGGCACGGACAATGTAGCAGCGGATGCTTTATCCAGGGTGGGGCACTTACTAGCAGTGACCACTACTTCTACTAGCCAACCCGTGTGGCTACAGGAAGTGATTAACTCTTATGAAGTGGATCCTGAGGCACAGGCACTGCTCCAGAAGTTGGCTATTTCTGATAACGATACAACAGAGTATTCCTTGGAAAAGGGTGTCATCAAACATCAGGGCAGAATTTGGATTGGAGCAAATCAAGCTCTAAGAACTAAACTGATTTCTGCTTTTCATGCAAGTGCTGTGGGAGGGCATTCTAGCATTCAAGCTACATATTACAGAATTCGGAAACTGTTTGTGTGGACTGGGTTGAAGCAAGACATAGTTGATTATGTCCATCAGTGTGATGTCTGTCAGCAAGCAAAACATGAACATGTTAAATCCCCGGGTTTACTTCAACCACTTCCTGTCCCTGAAGGGCCTTGGCAAGAAATCACCATCGATTTTATTGAAGCTCTACCCAAATCAGAAGGTTATACAGTGATTTTGGTGGTGGTGGATAGACTGACCAAGTATGCTCATTTTATCCCGTTGAAGCATCCCTTTTCTGCTCCAGTCGTCGCCAAAGCCTTCCTACATACTGTGGTAAAACTTCATGGACCACCTCATACCATTATGTCAGACAGAGACAAGATTTTCACTAGCCATTTCTGGAAAGATTTGTTCAAACTATGGGATACTAAGTTGCTTATGAGCACTGCTTATCACCCTCAAACAGATGGCCAGAGTGAAAGAGTAAACCAATGCTTGGAGATGTTTTTGAGGTGTGCAGTCCATGATACTCCAACAAAGTGGCATGCTTGGTTGCCTTTGGCTGAATTCTGGTATAATACAAATTTTCATTCAGCTCTGGAGTGCTCCCCTTTCAAGGCTCTGTATGGCTATGAACCTACATATGGTGTGTTTCCCACTTTGCTTCAATCAGACAATATAGATGTGGAACAGTGGCTCAGGGACCATCAAACACACACTGCGGTGTTGAAAGCACACTTACTCAAGGCTCAGGCTAAGATGAAGCACTATGCTGACAAGAACAGGACACCTAGGGTCTTCTCTGTGGGTGAGGCAGTCTACTTGAAATTACAACCTTATGCACAACACTCTGTGGTGAATAGACCCTGTGCAAAACTGGCCTACAAGTACTATGGACCATTTGAAATATTGGAGCAAATTGGCCCTGCCGCGTACAAGCTTCAACTGCCTGCAGAAGCTCAAATTCATCCAGTTTTCCATGTGTCTCAACTTAAAGAGTTTGTGCCAGACCATACACCAGTTTTCACTACTTTACCTGTTCCAGTTGACCTCTCCAGTCTCGATGTGGCGCCAGACTCTATTTTGGACAGGAAATTGGTGAAGAGGGGCGATACTACTCTTTTGCAGGTTCTGATACAGTGGACAGGGTTACATGTGGAAGCGGCTACTTGGGAGAACTATGACACCATCAAGATACGCTACCCTACTGCTCCAGTCTGGGGACAGGCTGAAACTCAAGCGGGAGGCAATGTCAGCGCTAGTACCCTACCACTGACAAGCATCAAGGATGGAGAGGCTGGGCCATCGACTGACTGAAGTGGCGGTGGACTGTTGGGCCAACATACCTGTCGTGAGGCCCATGTAATAGGGAGGGGTATAATACCCAGTTTGGCTAGCGGTGGAAGGCAGCGAGTGTAATCAGATCTCGATCCCCTCCTTCCTCAAGTTCTTCCTTCCTCTCCAAGCTGTATCTCTCCTCTCCAATTCTCCTCTCCAATTCCTCTCAACTACTTGTAACCATGAATTCATATACTTGATTGTGAGCAGAGAGTTCTGTCCATCACATGGTCTTGATCAGAAGCTGCCCTGTTATACCTGGACAGGCAGATTTGATGCATGCTATCATGGAACAGTGGTTGAAAAGGTGAAGTTTGATAAATTCACTATGATTTCAGTGAAAGTGACTTGGAGTATGGTCGATGAAGAATGGCGCATCCGATATGCTTAGAACGGAGCTTCTATGTTCCGGTAAGAAAAGAACTTCTATTCTAGTGTAAGCACAAAAAGGATTTTTTGCTGCGCTGCAAAACTATTTGCTACTAGTATAGTGTCTTATACTCTGTTAAATGTGAGATATTCTTTAAAACTGATAAGTGAGAGAAACTAAACTCTACTACATTTGTTTAAACGTAATTTTATAAGTTCAACACATCCGATCTGCCATTTCCTGTGGAGTTGACAACTATAAGTAACCATGACTAGGCAGAAGTATGGATGCCTTATTTTTGTTTAGAAATTGGCACTATGCTTGTTAGATGAGATCTCACATGAATATACATGTACCAGGGCCAGAGGAAAGCTGAGTACAATATATATCTGACCAAGTATGGGTGGTTTGCTGATGGAATACAAATACATATACCAATGCGAATATGGAGCACTATATATGTATATATGTACAATTGTAATGCAAATGTGGAGTACAATACTACAGTACGTACTATAGTATATAGAGGCTAGGGAATGACGAGTAGTAGAAATTACTTTTCACTCTTAATGAAGGAGCCTAACACCTGCTGCTGCTGCTGCTGCTCTGGCCACTCCCGTACTCGTCCACCCCACTTATCCCATTCCGTTCTGGACATGATTCTTAAGGTGGTAGCAGCCTTCCTGACATTCTCTGGTGTATTTCCCTCTAGGGTAAAACTCATTTTTCCTTTCACGTGTCGATAAAAACCCTTGCTCAGATCACCCCAGTTCCTAGTTAGCAGTTTACTGTTGTCTTGCCCAACAGTATTCTCCTTATCCATATGAAGCAGAGCATCATAGCTGATCTCGTAGATGGGAATGAACCTGGGACCTTCAAACAACATCACAATGAATAACCCAATGGAGTCATTCTCTTTGACGAGGTCCTTGCTCAGCGGTCTTTCTCCATAGGTTGCCAGAATGCCAGGGTGTGGAAGGCAGACTTCAACCGATGATATCCCACCTTGAAATCTGCAAGCTGACATGACAGCAGCTTAGGGTACATGCCAGTAGTGTGGAGGAATCAGACTTCCTCATTATCTTCGACTCTTTGTCATCAACCTCAAAACGATCCCCACTATTGTTCACAATGCCCCTAAACCATGCTTGAAATTTTGTGCCGACAAGTTGCAGACTCTTCTTGCCATCTGTGACTTCTATTACGTACATACCAGATGGTGTATGGTTTTTCTTTGGAGTCACAGGAACTGTCGCCTCCTTGCCTTCCACAGTAACAGTAAACTTCACATCCGTTTCTTTCGCCATGTGACTCCTG
The DNA here is from genome assembly GCF_002162155.2 of Triticum dicoccoides. Classification (NCBI taxonomy): domain Eukaryota; kingdom Viridiplantae; phylum Streptophyta; class Magnoliopsida; order Poales; family Poaceae; genus Triticum; species Triticum dicoccoides. The sequence continues at coordinate 98,919,050 of NC_041388.1, forward strand.
ATGGCTTCGACACATGTTTTGTAATTCTCGGCCAACTTGTTGTCATCACTGATGTCAAATGTTGCAATTGGAGCTGGTATAACCTATATTAAAAATGACTTGCACAATTTAGACAGAATCTAGAAGCAACCACATCTTTGGGTGATAAACTCATCAATGTGCTGTATAGTAATAATTGCGTATACCTCCAGAATGCCGGTTGCCATGGAATTGTTCGTGGATGCTCTTCCTTGTAATATATCCTGCGCACAAAAATGATAGCAGTAGAACGAAATTCAGAGATCGCCTGAAAACTGATTGCAGCTCATCAACTTTTTGTTTCAGAGAATATTAGCAGCAGTTTCCTAATGATTTGCGTGCACTTGTTCGTTTCTGTTCTATTTTGCATAATTTGTACCCTATCATCACCAAAAACATTGCTTACATTGAGATAGGTGGTTAAAGTTTTATTTTTGAAAGAGCCTAGATAGTTAATTATCTGTTCTGAAGATTAACATGCTGGTTGCCTACTCAAAAAATAAGTATAATGGTCTGTAAATTAGTACACATGGAGTGGCAAGTAAAAATAAAGTGGCGGGGTGCAACCCTATTTCGTCAAACTGAAAGAGGACCTAAGAAAGCTTGTAAATTTTACTGGTTGTACAAAATTCACACATTTATTTTCTCGAAGTCATTTAGGTTAAACTAAAAACTCGATTGTATATGGTTTTTTTAAAGATCCAGCTGCTGGCTGGCGTTCATTAATTTAGCAGGAAGCAATGGATAACATTGTTGATCAAGTGATCAGTGGGTAGAAAAATACAGGAAGAAAAAAAAGGGCGGGGGGGACACGAAAACCCTAGTGCTTTATCTCCCAGTTACATCCCCAAAAGGGGTCTCAATTGCTTATATGGATTATGGAACTCCCTGTGGACATGTTGAAGAAATTTTTGT
>NC_041388.1:98920318-98928590 GCF_002162155.2 Triticum dicoccoides
GGTTTATCTCCCTGTTACATACCCAAAAGGGGTCTCTATTGCTTATATGGATTATGGAACTCCCTGTGGACATGTTGAAGAAATTTTTGTAGTGATTAGGTTTCCCGACCATAAAGTTTGTACGACATATATAAAGGAAACCGTTAGCTGGAACCATATACCATAAAACCGAAATAATTCAGTGGCTAAATATATACTCTAAACAACAATACCAATGTCTTCCTGAATGTTGGAATTATCTTGCAATCAAGAAAAACTATTGTGGTAAATGGGAATTAATTTCAAGATAATGAAGGAGAGCAACATCCATGCATGCATGTCTAACAGAACAATTCTACAGGACCTATCAAACAATGTAAACGTTTTCTGGGTACGAGGACAATTCTACAGAACAGTTCTACATTCGATCGCTTGCATTTACAGCCATGAGAATTCAACCGGATAAAAGGAACATCTTGGTGAATGTTAGTCTCAGCACTATTTGCAAGTAAATAAATACACAATTTGGGAATATTATAACAGACATTCCAAATACACTTTTTTGAGAATTTCCGAATACGTTTCTTTGGAGAAATTCTGAATGCACTTTCTTATTAAACTTAACCATTTCACTGTAGATATATAGATTAGCCCTGCAAATATGCTCTGAAATACGCTCCCGCAAAATTTGGTTACAACAGAGATATCACTTATGAAGGAGTAACATACTGTGAGCATATATTTATAACTAATTAAGAGGATCATCCTAAAGGGCGTACTTAGCTACCGTTAGAAGATGAACATTCGTGTTGAAAGATAATAATTTTCTTGTGTATGGAGTGGATACCCACAAGAATTCTAACATCCTATACATTAAAGGAAATGATTCTAAGTTCAGGCAACAGTGTTCAAGACGTACGTACATTATCAAAATGTGACTCGATTTCGGCTCAAGTTCATGCTATGCAAATTGAACAGTCATCATTTCTTCTAACCAAAAGAAGCAATATGCATGGAAGCGGTTATTTTATTACCAGCAGTAGGTTGAGAGCTGTGACGTACGAACGGTTCTCAACAGCCAGGACAGGGAATCTACTCCTTGGTCTAACTGCAATACACAAGCCACACATACAATCGGCAAGTTAAAAAGTAGTATATCGCATCTGAGCGAAATAAAGCTAGCAGTACGCATAGAAAAAGCTAGCAGTAGAAGGAACTACAGAGATTCTCTGACTAGGATATTGGCAAAACAAATCGCAGCTCAAGAACTTTTCGTTGCAAAGTATAGTAGCAGCATCCCTAATTATTTGCACATGTTAATTTTTGTCCTAGTGGGCATAAATGGTCAGACACAAATTTTAGTTAAGGAAATTACTACAGTGGGGATGTTTTCTTTTTCTTTTTTACTTTTTTTAGACAATCTTTTTTTTACAACAACGGCCCCGCCCCCACAGCGGATGATCAAAAGGATAGCCTACCAGCACATTAATTTTTTATTTGCAAATACAAGCACATAAGTTTAAGATCCATAATGTAAGTCTTTTTCATACTACACTAGAGTGAAAAAACGCCTTCGGAGGGAGTACAACAAATGAAAATAAGTACGTTCTGGCGACCTGTTTGCGAAGAGCCGGCCGGCCTGCACTAGCAGTACAGTAGCACACCACCGTGTCCTAAGTACTAACTTGGTGCAAGTTTTTGAACCCCTACGTACAGCCCTGTTCATCAAGAAAAAAAATCTTAGATGCAGCAAAGGTATAGAAAAACTTGGTTGAGCATAAAAAATACTTAGACGCAGCAAGGTACAAATCAAGTGGTAAGTTAAAAATCCCCAAAACAAAAAAGTTGGCAAGTAAAAAAAACATGTATACCACTCGATCATAAAATCTGCATCATGCTCAGTTTAACATATAAGGAAAAAAGGCACCAAGTTCAAGTTCACTATGTGCCCGAAAACATAAAGATAATTTCTGCACAACTATAAGCAGAAGTGGGTGCAAGAAAGCTAAACGTCACTGCTCAGAGAAAATTCACCTCATGAAGTCATCTCGGTTGAACCAAAACAAAAATCCCCCGCAAAAGAAAAAGAACCAAAAACAAAAATGAATGGTAGAATAATATCGTACCAGTGCTGGGGTCGATCTGTTCTCAAAGAGCTGGCCTGCAGTAGGACGATCGAGTATGACACCACCTTAGTCTTCAAACTTGGTAGAAACTGCTGTCAAAAAAAATTGCTGCTGCTGTCAAAACTTGGTACAAGATTGAGCGCAGGTTACAGCAATCTGATCAGCAAGATCAGCACAAAAGATTACTTAGATGCAGCAAGGTACACGTCAAGTCACAAACTAAAAACCGTCAAGAAGAAAAAGTGGCAGCCAAAAATTCTCAAGGTACTTTAAAAACTGCCAGTAAAAAAAGACAAGATCGAATCTGCATCCTCGCTCTGCTATGGATATCCTAAGCAACAGCATATGGTCACTCGTAACTCTTAAGCAAAGAAAGTAGCCGAGGCGAGATGATAGAACGAATGAGGACGACCATGCATGCATGGCCCAAAGCTCGCCATGCATGCCACCCGCCGAGCTGCATGCATGAGCTGCTTGGCGTTTGGCGAGCACACCGTACCAAGCAGCTAGCCTCGACGGGTGTATTCTGCAAGGGCAACGACGCGGCCGCTAGCTTCCCACCCTCACCTAGCTCATACAGATCCAAGGAACCAAGATGAACTACAACGCCTAGCACCTACAGATCGACCTTGCCTTCTTGTCCGGATCAGGGGAGAGCGAGCAAGGGAAAGAAGAAGTGATTCGCAAAAAAAAAGGGAAAGAAGAAGTGCTTCTGTATTTGTAGAAAGAGAGACAGAGAGAAGTCGCATTGCACACCTAGTACTGGTTCACATTGGTGCGTCACACACACACACACACACACACACACACACACACACACACACACACACACGCTCCATTGTTCCATTTGCCATCATTTGGAAAAAGTAACCTGTATGTGCACAGTACATCTGCAACACACAACGATGCATGTGCATGCATGCTTGAACGAGTGATGGCGATGCTTGCTACCTGCATGTATGCACGTACGTATACCCTCTCATGCATGGCTAGCTAGCTACGTACGTACGTGGTGTAGTGATCTTGCTGGTGGAGTGGAATAAAGAAATACGGAGTACAAAGTTATAGCTAGATTTGCACTAGTGTCACACCTTAAACATGCATGTTGGTCTAAATTACTCGTCAAAAGAAAGAAATTACTCATTTATAATTAATTAATGCACGTTTGAGTAGCACTACTACTACTACAAACAAGCAACCTCTTGTTCCCTGTTCACAAACAATCTCAAACTCCACTAATTTTTATTCTCTCTAAATCTAGTAAGATCAAAAGCAACCAACAGCCTAGCTACATACGAGCACTCAAGTGCATGCATGCCTGATAAACCCCTGTTCACACTGCTACATATGAGCACAACATATATATGCCACGTGCAAATATAAAGAAGAGGAGCATCTAGGAAAGGTTTGTCCATTTTATTTTCTTCACGTCGGTTAGGTTGATGTAATTTATTGACAATAAAATATACAACAAATCAACAAAATTACGTTCTGGCGACCTGTTTGCGAACAGCAGGCCGGCCTGCACTAGCAGTACAGTAGCACGCCACCGTGTACTAACTTGGTGCAAGTTTTTGAACCCGCCGTACGTGTACAGCCCTGCTCATCAAGAAAAAAAAACTTAGATATGCAGCAAGGTATAAATCAAGTCTCAAGTAAAGAAAAATCCCCAAGAAAAGTGGCAAGCAAAAATCCTAAAAAAAGAAGAAGAAGCGGCAACCCGATCGTCACCATGCATGCACCATCGCATGATGGATGCATGTTCCCCCGACCCTCTGCAGAGAAGGAGAAAACCAAGAACTGGCGAAAAGAAGAAAAAAAAACCCTCCTCTTCAAGCGACCGTCTTCACGTCGCTACTAATCACGTCCCTGTGGTGGCGACTTGTTTGCGAAGGGCTAGCCGGCCAGCCTGCACTAGCAGTAGTAGACCATCGTGTACTATCTTGGTAGTACAAGTTCCTGCTCATCAAGAAAAGTTCTTGGAGGCAGCAGGGCACAGATCAAGTGCAAGTAAAAAGAAAATCTCAAACAAAAAGTGTCAAGCCGATCGCCACCACGCATGATGCAACCATCCATGCATATGATACTAGGAGAGCACACACGACGTTCAACTTGCGCAGGGAACGATCGACAGTGAAGCAAAACGAAGAAGCTTGCGCCGGCGAAGTCACAGAAGGCCGAAAGAATATGCAGTGCAGCGAGGGATGAACAGCAAAACGTACGGAAAGAAACCCAAGTGAGAGGAGCAGGAAAGCCAGGAACGACACAAAGGAAACCACCACCTGTTTGAAGGAATAGGGGTGGAGATTCGATCGGAGCTAGCTACCTCACACCGTGATGAAGGTACTGACTGTCTTCACGTCGCTACGCAGATCCGCCGGCGCTCCCTTCAGCCGCTCGCCGCTCTCTCTCCCTCTTTCTTCCGTCGACCTTCACCTCACACGCTGCTGCTTCTTTCTTTACTTCGTCGAGACGATAGTGATGCGCGTCTGGGGATAGGGATATATGCTACTGCTCTCTGCCTCTGCCTCTCTCTCTCTCTCTCTCTCTCTCTCTCTCTCTCTCTCTCTCTCGGGTGTGAGACTGTATGTGTGTGTGCGAGAGAAAGGGTGGAGAAAGAAGAGATGTGAGGCGTGTCAGGCTCCAAAGTTGCACTAGTAACCATATGCACACCAGTAGTAACCGATCGGCTACTAGCTCACAGACGTCACACGCATGTTAAACCAGCATGCTCTTTCCCATAATTCATGAGCGGTTCGTACGGATGCATGTCAGGGAGCAGAAACCGACTATCTATGGCTGAGGAAGCATCCTTTTTTTCAAAGATACCACGTCGTTTTCAGAGGATTAGAGACTGGCATGCATAGCTTTTAATTAAGCAGGACGTACGTACGTAGACTGCATGCGTAAGTATGGTTGTATATATACACGTATACTAAATAACAATAGGGGCCGGGGATACTAATCATACTTTGAAGGTAGATAGAGTGATAGATCAGCAGGGGAGGCGATGCATGCAAACTACAACGCGGGCCTGCAAACCAGACACCGCATCCGTCCACGAACCGGGAGATCAGTCCGTAGACATTGATGCGGTAGCCGGCCATCTAAAACTAGCCGCATATGTTCCGTTGCATTTCGGTCAAAATTTAATGAAATTAATTCATTTTTTGATGCATATGTGAATAACCCGGACGATATTCATTCATGCTTGAATAATTTTTACATAAAATCAGATGGTTTTCGACATATTTGAACTAGGCCGGACTCTAAATCTAGCCTAAATGACCGCCAGCGCCCGTTCCCCATGTCCGGCAGGCCATGAGCCCTGAGAACTGAAGCTCCGCCTCCGCCTTTGCAGCATGCAAGCGGCTAATCGACCGACGATGATGCGCCAGTCAAGCTTGGCTTCAGCGGGAGCAAAAGAGCGATGACCTTCCTCGGACCCAAGCACCTGCGACCTCCCATGCTCTACTCTTCTTCGCTGCCACCGGTGCCCGTGGACGTGCTGCTTCGTGGTCATGTCATCGGGGCGCAGATGTGGCAGAGCTGGCAACTCCGTCCTTGTCCTCGTTCCTGCCATGGACTTCATCCGCCACCTCATCGATCTCAGAAGGTGGCATCTAGCTCCGTCTGATGGAGACGGTACCGTCAGCGGTCATGCCGGATGTCGTGGGCGGAGCGATAGGAGTCAACCAACACGTCCTGCTCGGCCAGGTCCATGCTCGAGGCGATGGCCATGCTGGCGGCGAGTTGCTCCTCCGCGCACCAGTGCTTGTCGAGGAGGCGGAGGTTGTACTCCTGGTCGGCTTGCGCCTGCCGGAATACGACCTCCCACTCGGCCAACACCATTTCAGTGTAGTGAGCACGAGCCTCACCCATGGTGATGCCGGCATGGACCGGTGAGGAGGGTGGCGCCAGCTCGTCGTCGGCCGCATCCTCCATTGGGACGTCCACAATGCCGACCTCGGTCTGCCTACCAGTCTTCCTGCCGGCATCAATGATGGTGATCTCTGCCTTCTTCTCGGACGAGAGGCTATCCCAAATGGTTTTGGAGCTTGAAAAGGCCATGGCGGGCATGGCGCTGAGTGGAGAAAGGGAGCGGAGGAGGATGGATGCGGCTATGGCTGGGAGCTGAAGTTTAAAGAGCGGTCGGATGACAGGGCAAGTGACGACGTGGTTAATGGTGGGCGGCAAATGGACGAACAGGTGGCGCCGACGTAGGTTCCTCAGCAACCACACATGTTTAATGTAGGTAGGCGGAACAACGAACTACTGTTTTGAACGCGGAGGAGTCGCGTGCACCAAGAAGCGGCGCGAGCGGCGCTCTTGGCCAGCGTGCCGCTTCATTGCCGGAGCACTAGTGAGAGGTCGCCTCGTGTCGCTCTGAGCCGGCATGAATGCGGCACTGGTGCTCTGGAGCGGCGTTAACCGCTTCGGCCGGGAAAAGGTGCGTGCGAGGGAGGTTTTTTTTGGGTGGACCACGGTAGTCAGAAGCGGGCGTGACAATGGTCCGGCCGCAAAGCCCCCCACCCCTAGTTTGTTTCCGGTTTGCGGAAAAAAACGCATTGCGGATCGATACAAACTCGTGTTGAATGACAAAACATGGCCGAATCGCATGTGATCTGGACAGTTGTGGGTGATTTAAGGGTCAGTATTGAGTATTGGAGACTCTCTTAATAGATACAATGATTGTGTAATTCAGTCTTCTTTTGTCTACTACATGGCGGCCTGGCCGTCGGGCTCCGGTCGTCTCGACCGCGATAAGCTAGTGGCGGAAGAGATGGTCGGTTTGAATTTTACACCCGAAACAAAGCACCAAATATATCCCAGCTGCTCTCAAAAAAATAAAAATCCCAGCTAAACTTGGTAACTGAGCACTGATCTGATTCCCTGGCCGGCGTGATTTCCTTTGGTAGGGCTAGCTAGAGGCGTACGATGTCAGAGCATCTCCAGCCGTTGCGCCCCCAAAACACGCCCAAAATTGCTTTTTCGGAGTGAGCCGGCGGTTTTTTCGGTGTGGGGGCGAGTACGTCCTCAGCCGTCGGGCCCCAGACGTCCCTACAGTTCGGCCAGATTTCAGCAAACACGACATATTTAGACCAAATTTCAACAAACACGACATATTTCGACGAAATTTAGACCTTTTTTACACAAATAAAATACACAGAAAAAACCCTAAACTACGGGCCGAAGTAGGCGCTGAGCAGGGCGTAGTCGTCGCCGGCGCCGTCCTCCTGCTTCTCCTCCTTGACACGGCCGGCGCCGCTGCTCGACCCCTCGCCCCGGCGCGCTGCTTCACGGCGGCGGCGTTCGGCGATCTCCTCCAGGGCGCGGCGCTGGCGGTCCAGCTCCATGCGCGCGTAGTCCTCGCGCGCCCACTGCAAGGCGGCCTCTTCTTGGTCGGCCTCCTCGGTGAGAGCAGGCTCCGGCTTCACGGCGGCGAGCCCCGGCTCCGGCTTCACCGTCGCCAGCCCTGGCTCCCTCTTCGGCTTGACCAGGCGAGGAGTGGCCGAGGAGGAGGAGCCACGACCGCCGTCGTTGATGACGAGGCCGGCGCCGTGGGTGCGCCTACCGAGCGGCGTCTCGGACGGCTCTGGCTTGACGCTGACAAACGCCGGCGCGCCGGAGGAGTGAGAGGAGGATCGGGAGGAGGAGGAGGAAGAGGAGGATGACCATCCCATCATCCTCCTCGGCAGCCATGCGCCGCCGCTCCGAGTGGTCGGGTACTCGAACGGCGGGTTGTTGCCGTCCTCGAGGTGCGCGAGGACGCCGCTGAGCGTGCGGCCCGGGACGCCCCACCACACGCGGCGACCCTCACTGTTGTAGCGGCCGCGCGGTACCGGCGCGTTGTTGGTGGAGGCGAGCCGCACCTCCTGCCGGCGTTCGAAGTACGCCGCCCACGCCGCGTGGTTGTCGGCGGCGTACTCCGGGAGCGCCCGCTCCGCGGCTGTCAGGGACGCCCGCGCACGCTCGATCTCGGCGTGGAAATAGGTGGGCGCCTCGGGGACGGGCAGAGGGTGGACAGGGACCCCGCCGGCGCTGAGCCTCCACCGCGACGGAGCGCGTACGCCCGGCGGCGCGGGGTAGTTGGCCTCGTGGAGGAGGTGGGCCTCCCACTCATGCAGCGAGCGGCGCCCGAAACCGTTGGCCGCCGCCGCGTCGCC
>NC_041388.1:98928988-98935733 GCF_002162155.2 Triticum dicoccoides
GGGGAGGATTGGTGCCTCACCGGCGCAGCCAGGGGCGGCTTTTATAGCGGCTCGGGGGCGGCCGCGTGTGAAAGCGTGGCGGAAGGCGGGGCGGCGTCGCCGCACTTCGCCGCCCATGAATCAATGGCAGGCTGACCGGCGGCAGCCTTGGCATTGATTCCCCGCGGGAAAACCGAGACGATGAGGACGACCAGCCTTCGTCTCGCTGATGCGCCGGTCCCGCCACTCTTTCGCGCCAAAACGTTTGAGCCGGCGCCCCCGGGCGCCCCCCAGCACGCCGGGTTCGGGTTGAGTGCGCCGACGCCAATTTCGGCCCAATCCGGCGGAAAACAGGCTCGTGGGAGCGCGACTGGACCGATTTTTTGGCGCTGGCGCTACAAGACGGCCTTGGGGGGGAGCTGTTGGGGGCGCGGCTGGAGATGCTCTCATGCAGCGTGCATGCTCCTGTTGATCGACTGAAAAGCGAAGCTACCACCACATCATAGCCGACCTGGTACTAGCAGCGCTAATAGCTAGCATGGTTAGTGGAAGGCTCGGATGAGGACATTCAGAATCTCAAGTTCCTTCTCCTATGCTTCCAGGAAATGTCGGGACTTACGATTAACTTCGTCAAGAGTGAGGTGATGGTCATGGGATACTCCCCGACGGAAGCTCAGCGCATTGCCAACCGCTTGAACTGCTGTTTGGGAACCTTCCCGACCACCTATCTTAGTGACACTCGCTTGCTTGAGAAGGATTTTCGCCCAATAATCGCCAAGCTCCAACCTAGGATGGAGCCATGGCAGGGGAGGTGGCTATCCAAAGCCGCTCGAGTGATTCTGATGAACTCCTCCCTCATTAGCCTATTGATGTATATCATGGGATTCTATAGTCTGTACGAATCCCTTCATCACGAGGTCACCAAACTCCTCTTCAGATTCTTCTGGGCAGGAGAGAACAACAAACAGAAGTACCACATGGTGAAGTGATCTGAGATCTGCAAGCCGAAAGACCAAGGAGGTCTTGGGTTATTTCGTCCAAGTGGATGAATATTGCCCTCCTCTCCAAATGGCTTTGGCGGATTCAAACTGCTGAGGGCGGTCTGTGGCTTGAGATTATTCGCGCAAAGTACATGCGCGAACAGCCACTAGCGTTTGCATATAGATCTGGTGGTTCCCAATTCTGGCAATCGGTGATTCGGCTGATGCCGGTTTTGCGTATTGGGACCTCCGTTAAAATAGGTTCTGGCGTTGCACCCTGTTCTAGCTAGATCGATGGGCAGGGAACCGCCCCTTTGCGGACCGCTTCTCCGCGTTGTTCGCGATATGCATCCGCCCACAGCTTTCTGTGGCTGCGGCCTTAGCTAATTTGGGTGCTATTACCTTTCGCCATACCTTTGGGGCGGTGGAACTTGAGCAATGGGATGAATTGCTCGAGTGTATTGCCTTACATCCCCTTCCCTGGATCCCGATTCTATTTCTTGGCACCTTGAGTCAAGTGGCCGCTTCTCGACGAGATCCCTTTATCAGGCGATTGTCCCCACCCCTGGCCCGGTGGAACTCTTGGTGCTCTGGGAGATCAAAATCCCCTTGAAGATCCGCATTTTCCTTTGGCAATGGGTCCGCGGTCGCCTACCCTCGGGTACGGAGGTCCGCAAACGTAATGGCCCGGGGGATGGTCTATGCCCCATTTGTTTGGTACCGGAAGACTGCAATCACATCTTTTTTCGGTGCCCGGTGGCACAATTCCTTTGGAGTTGCCTCCGGGAGGTGGTCGGTGGCAACTGGTGCCATAACAACCTCCCGGACTTGTTTGGGGAGGTCCTTAGGCTCCCCGGCTCTAGCCGTCCACCCATATGGGTGGTGTTGGGAACCCTAGCATGGACCCTCTGGTGTAATCGTAATAAGCTAGTCATAGAACGCGTGATCCCTTGGCGTGTGACTGATGCTATCTACAAATTGTGTGGCCTTCTACAGCTTTGGAAACCGCTTAGCAAGCGGAGAGACCGGGACGCCATCGACATCATCATAGCGGGTCTTCATTCTTCGACATCGGCTTTTGCGCCGCCTCCACCACCTCCTCCGCCACCTCCTGAGCCGGATTAGCATCTTTTTTAGCTTTGTTTTGGGGCTTGTCTTGCTATGCCCCTAGCATGACTTTGACTTGATTACTCTCTGTACTATGATGTTGGATGCTTGGTCCGTTGCTTTATAATATAAAGCGAGGGGAAACCCTTTTTCATAGTAGCTAGCATGGTGATCACTAATCTAGGTTCTCCACCATGTGTGAAAATTCGGCACCACCATATATCAAAGGCGATGGGGTACTATGAAAAATGAGGTGATCAAGGAAGTAAAAGAGTTCTTCAGTTCGAGCGTCATGTCGGAAGGAGTTAATAATACTGTTATAGTGCTAATACCGAAGAAGGAAAACCCGAGCTCCCTAAATGACTATAGGCCTATCAGCCTATGCAATGTAGTGTGCAAAATTGTTTCAAAATGTTTGTTAAATAGATTGAGACCACTGCTTCATGATTTGATAACCCCAACGCAAAGTGCCTTCATTCCAGGGCGAATGATTACGGACAACGCTCTGATTGCATTTGAATGTATCCATAACATCCAAAAAAGTTCTGACGCAAAAGGAAAATATTGCGCATACAAATTAGACCTCGCAAAGGCCTATGACAGAGTTGACTGGAATTACCTTGAAGGGGCGATGAGAGGATAAGGTTTCGCAGATAAATGGATACAATGGATCATGACTTGTCTGAAAACAGTAAAATACTCTGTCCGTTTCAACGGGAACCTGCTGTAGAGTTTCACTCCTACATGTGGTTTGAGACAGGGAGATCCACTTTCCCCTTATCTCTTTCTCTTTGTCGCTGATGGGCTCTCGCGGCTAATACAGAGTAAGGTGGAAACAAGGGAATTATAGGAGCTGAAAATTTGTCGACAAAGCCCTGGTATTTCACACCTTTTATTCGCGGATGACAGCCTGTTATTTTTTAAAGCAAATAGTGATCAAGCCAATAAGGTAAAGAACATCCTGGACAACTATGAGAGAGCCACTGGACAGCTAATAAGTCCATCTAAATGCTCCCTGCTCCTTGGAAACAAATGCTCACAAGAAGATGGACATGATGCAATAAATATCCTGAATGCAGTGACGGTGAGTTTTGAGGAGAAATACCTGGGTTTGCCGGTTCCAGAAGGACGTATGCTAAAAAGGAAATTCAAGCATATAAAAGATAAAGCGAGGAAAAGAATGAATGATTGGACAGCAAAATATTCTTCCAGTGGAGCCAAGGAGACACTAATTAAATCAGTGGCCCAAGCTATCCCCACTTTTGCAATGAGTGTTTTCAAGTTCTCAGCAACCCTTTGTGAGGAGCTCATGCACATGACCAGAGACTTTTGGTGGAGAGATGATAAAGATCGTCGACGTATTCATTGGTTGAGTTGGGAGAAACTTACAAAACGTAAAAGCCAAGGAGGTATGGGATTCAAAGATCTTAAAGTTTTTAACCAGGCTCTCCTTGCTAGGCAAGCCTGGCGACTTATTGCACATGCTGACAGCTTGTGCGTGAGAGTACTTAAGGCAAAATACTACCATGGGGCTGATCTGCTAGACACGGCATTTATTCATAATGCGTCGCCCGGTTGGCAAGGCATCGTGCATGGTTTGGAACTCCTTAAAAAGGATGTATTTGGCGCATTTGCAACGAAAATAGTGTCCGCACTTGGAGAGACAATTGGACCCCGAGAGGAAACATGAAAATAAACATAAATCCAACAAGCTCCCGAACCCGTTGGGTAGCAGACCTCATCGACCATAGAATATACTGGAAGGGATTGGGTCCTAATCCTGCTAGATAAGGTGAGTGAAGATATGAAACAAAAATTTATGCTATTTTGGTGGCATGTTTGGCACCATATAAATGACGCGATCTTTGCAAAAGGTAAAGCGAAAAATTCTCACTCTGCTCGTTTTCTGCAAAACTACCTTGTAAACCTCCGCTTGATTGCGGACGGAACTTCTGAGATAGATCGAAAAGGAAAAATTCTGATGGTTAAATTGCCATCTGTGAAATAACATGATAATACAAAGGAAAAAAGATGGAAAAAGCCAGAGCTCGGATGGGCTAAGGTCAATGTTGATGGAAGTTTTTTTGGAGGAAGGTAGGAGTGGAGCCTGTGGAGCTGTGATTCGAGACCATGATGGAAGAATTATCTTATCAACTTGGGATTAGAGCATCTCCAGCCGTTGGCCCCCCAGGGGGCGCCTAAAATCGCCGCCTGGGGGTGAGCCGGCGCAAAAATTGGGCCTGGGGGCGAGTTGGTCCCCAGCCGCCGGCCTCAGGGCCGCCCCCAGGCGCGTTTAAAAATAAAATTTGTATAGCAAATTTCAGCACAATTCGGCAAAGTTCGGCTAAACATGATAAATTTCGGCAAACTAGGGCATATATTAGACATGTTCGCCGGTTTTCATTACATAGCAAAATAGATAACTAAATTAAAAGAGAAACTGGCTGAACGCCGAGTAGTCGCCGTCGTCGCTGCAATCGTCGCTGCCATCGTCGCCGCCGTCGTCGGACTTCTCCTCCTTGACGCGGCCGTCCCTGGTGGACCCTGATCGGCGTCGCCAACGCGGGCTGGTGGCGGCGACGCATTGTCGTCGTCGCTGTCGCAGATGACGACGACCCCGCCTTCGTCGCAGCCGCGTCGGCGCTCCGCGAAGCGGCGCAGGGCGGCGCACCGGCGCTCCTTCTCTATCGCTATGGAGTCCCTGCGCGCCCATTCCAGGGCCGCGTCATCGTCGTCGAGCTCCGTCTTCACCGGCGCAGCCGGCTCCTTCTTCACCGGCACGAGCCCCGGCTCCGTCTTCACCGGCGCGAGCCCCGGCTCCGTCTTTGGCTTGACGAAGCGCGGAGGAGGAGCCGACGAGGAGGCGCGCCGGCCGCCCTCGTTGATGACGATGCCGGCGCTGCGAGTGCGCCGGCCGAGCAGCGTCTCCGCCGCGGGCTCGGCCTTGACGCCGAGCAGGGCCGGAGCACCGGAGGAGTGCGAGGAAGATCGCGAGGAGGAAGAAGAGGAGGAGGACCCGAACCTCCTTGGCGCCCATGGCCCGGCGCGTCGGTGGTGCACCTGGGCGGCCATCCTCGCCGGGTACGCCAACGGCGGGTCGTTGCCGCCCTCAAGGTGCCTCAGCACGCCCTCGAGTGTGCGGCCGGGGACGCCCCACCAAAGGTGGCGCCCCTCGCTATTCTTCGGGCCGCTGACCACCGGCGCGTCATTGGTGGACGCCAACCGCTACTGCTGGCGGTGCTCGAAGTACGCCGCCCAAGTCGCGTGGTTGTCGGCGGCGTACTGGGGGAGGGAGAGCTGGGCGTCGGTGAGGGAGGCGCGTACGACCTCGACCTCCTCGGTGAAGTAGTTGGGCTTGGCCACGGCGTCGGGCAACGGGGGAACGGGCACTCCCTCGTCGCTGAGCCTCCACCCCATCGGCCCGGCGCGCATGTCCGACGGCGCTGGGATGTTCGCCTGGAACAGGAGCCAGGACTCCTGTTCGCGCAGGGAACGGAGGCCGAAGCCGTTGGCCGCCGCCTCGTCTCCGGGGAAACACTCCGCCATGGCGACGGGCTCGGGAGAGGTAGAGAGGGAGAGGGAGGGGCTGGGCGGCGGCGCTCGGGACAGGCAGAGGGAGGGGCTGGGCGGCGGCGAGGGCGGGGGCTGGTTGAAGGAAATATGCCCTAGAGGCAATAATAATGTTATTATTTTATTTCCTTATATCATGATAAATGTTTATTATTCATGCTAGAATTGTATTATCCGGAAACATAATACTTGTGTAAATACATAGACAAACCAAATGTCACTAGTATGCCTCTACTTGACTAGCTCATTAATCAAAGATGGTTATGTTTCCTAACCATAGGCATGCATTGTCATTTGATTAACGGGATCACATTATTAGGAGAATGATGTGATTCACATGACCCATTTCATTAGCTTAGCACCCGATCGTTTAGTATGTTGCTATTACTTTCTTCATGACTTAAACATGTTCCTATGACTATGAGATTATGCAACTCCCGTTTGTCGGAGGAACACTTTGTGTGCTACCAAACGTCACAACGTAACGTGATTATAAAGGAGCTCTACAGGTGTCTCCAAAGGTAAATGTTGGGTTGGCGTATTTCGAGATTAGGATTTGTCACTCCGATTGTCGGAGAGGTATTTCTGGGCCCTCTCGGTAATGCACATCACATAAGCCTTGCAAGCATTGCAACTAATGAGTTAGTTGCGAGATGACGTATTACGAAACGAGTAAAGAGACTTGCCGGTAACGAGATTGAACTAGGTATTGAGATACCGACGATCGAATCTCGGGCAAGTAACATACCGATGACAAAGGGAACAACGTATGTTGTTATGCAGTCTGACCGATAAAGATCTTCGTAGAATATGTAGGAGCCAATATGAGCATCCAGGTTCCGCTATTGGTTATTGACCGGAGACATGTCTCGGTCATGTCTACATTGTTCTCGAACCCGTAGGGTCCGCACGCTTAAGGTTTCGATGACAGTTATATTATGAGTTTATGGTTTTTGATGAGCCGAAGTTAGTTCGGAGTCCCAGGTGCGATCACGGACATAACGAGGAGTCTCGAAATGGTCGAGACACAAAGATTGATATATTGGAAGGCTATATTCGGACACCGGAAGTGTTTCGGGTGATTTCATAGAAAACTGGAGTACCGGAGG
>NC_041388.1:98935941-98982141 GCF_002162155.2 Triticum dicoccoides
GCAGCCAGGGTGGGCCGTGCGCCTCCTCCCCCCTGGTCCGAATTGGACTAGGAGAGGGGGGCGGCGCCCCCCTTTCCTTCTCCTTCCCCACTTCCTTCCCCCTCCTAGTAGGAGTCCTACTCCTACTAGGAGGAGGACTCCTTAGCGCGCCTATAGGGCCGGCCGGCCTCCTCCCCTTGCTCCTTTATATACGGGGGCAGGGGGCACCCCTAGACACACAAGTTGATCCACGTGATCGTTTTCTTAACCGTGTGCGGTGCCCCCTTCCACCATAATCCTCGATAATATTGTAGCGGTGCTTAGGCGAAGCCCTGCGACGGTAGAACGTCAAGATCGTCACCACGCCGTCGTGCTGACGGAACTCTTCCCCGATACTTTGCTGGATCAGAGTCCGGGGATCATCATCGAGCTGAACGTGTGCTAAAACTCAAAGGTGCCGTAGTTTCAGTGCTTGATCAGTCGGGCCGTGAAGACGTACGACTACATCAACCATGTTGTGCTAACGCTTCCGCTGTCGGTCTACAAGGGTACATAGATCACACTCTCCCCTCTCCTTGCTATGCATCACCATGATCTTGCGTGTGCGTAGGAATTTTTTTAAAATTACTATGTTCCCCAACAGTGGTATCAGAGCCTAGGTTTTATGTGTTGATGTTATATGCACGAGTAGAACACAAGTGAGTTGTGGGCGATATAAGTCATACTGCTTACCAGCATGTCATACTTTGGTTCGGCGGTATTGTTGGACGAAGCGGCCCGGACCGACATTACGCGTACGCTTACGCGAGACCGGTTCTCCCGACGTGCTTTGCACAAAGGTGGCTAACGGGTGTCAGTTTCTCCAACTTTAGTTGAACCGAGTGTGGCTAGGCCCGGTCCTTGCGAAGGTTAAAACAACACCAACTTGGCAAACTATCGTTGTGGTTTTGATGCGTAGGTAAGATTGGTTCTTGCTTAAGCCCGTAGCAGCCACGTAAAACTTGCAACAACAAAGTAGAGGATGTCTAACTTATTTTTGCAGGGCATGTTGTGATGTGATATGGTCAAGACGTGATGCTAAATTTTATTGTATGAGATGATCATGTTTTGTAACCAAGTTATCGGCAACTGGCAAGAGCCATATGGTTGTCGCTTTATTGTATGCAATGCAATTGCGCTGTAATGCTTTACTTTATCACTAAGCGGTAGCGATAGTCGTGGAAGCATAAGATTGGCGAGACGACAACGATGCTATGATGGTCATCAAGGTGTCGCGCCGGTGACGATGGTGATCACGACGGTGCTTCGAAGATGAAGATCACAAGCACAAGATGATGGTGGCCATATCATATCACTTATATTGATTGCATGTGATGTTTATGTTTTATGCATCGTATCTTGCTTTGATTGATGGTAGCATTTTAAGATGATCTCTCACTAATTATCAAGAAGTGTTCTTCCTGAGTATGCACCATTGCGAAAGTTCTTCGTGCTGAGACACCACGTGATGATCGGGTGTGATAGGCTCTACGTTCAAATACAATGGGTGCAAAACAGTTGCACACGCGGAATACTCAGGTTATACTTGACGAGCCAAGCATATACAGATATGGCCTCGGAACACGGAGACCGAAAGGTCGAGCGTGAATCATATAGTAGATATGATCAACATAGTGATGTTCACCAATGAAACTACTCCATCTCACGTGATGATCGGACATGGTTTAGTTGATTTGGATCATGTAATCACTTAGAGGATTAGAGGGATGTCTATCTAAGTGGGAGTTCTTTAGTAATATGATTAATTGAACCTAAATTTATCATGAACTTAGTACCTGATAGTATCTTGCTTGTTTATGTTTGATTGTAGATAGATGGCCCGTGCTGTTGTTCCGTTGAATTTTAATGCGTTCCTTGAGAAAGCAAAGTTGAAAGATGATGGTAGCAATTACACGGACTGGGTCCGTAACTTGAGGATTATCCTCATTGCTGCACAGAAGAATTACGTCCTGGAAGCACCGCTGGGTGCCAGGCCTGCTGCTGGAGCAACACCAGATGTTATGAACGTCTGGCAGAGCAAAGCTGATGACTACTCGATAGTTCAGTGTGCCATGCTTTACGGCTTAGAATCGGGACTTCAACGACGTTTTGAACGTCATGGAGCATATGAGATGTTCCAGGAGTTGAAGTTAATATTTCGAGCAAATGCCCGGATTGAGAGATATGTGTTGGAAATATGCCCTAGAGGCAATAATATATTAGTTATTATTATATTTCCTTGCTCATGATAATCGTTTATTATCCATGCTAGAATTATATTGATAGGAAACTCAGATACATGTGTGGATACATAGACAACACCATGTCCCTAGTAAGCCTCTAGTTGACTAGCTCATTGATCAATAGATGGTTACAGTTTCCTGACCATGGACATTGGATGTCGTTGATAACGGGATCACATCATTAGAAGAATGATGTGATGGACAAGACCCAATCCTAAGCCTAGCACAAAGATCATGTAGTTCGTATGCTAAAGCTTTTTCTAATGTCAAGTATCATTTCCTTAGACCATGAGATTGTGCAACTCCCGGATACCGTACGAATACTTTGGGTGTGCCAAACGTCACAACATAACTGGGTGGCTATAAAGGTACACTACAGGTATCTCCGAAAGTGTCTGTTGGGTTGGCACGAATCGAGACTGGGATTTGCCACTCCGTGTAAACGGAGAGGTATCTCTGGGCCCACTCGGTAGGACATCATCATAATGTGCACAATGTGATCAAGGAGTTGATCATGGGATGATGTGTTACGAAACGAGTAAAAGAGACTTGCCAGTAACGAGATTGAACAAGGTATCGGGATACCGACGATCGAATCTCGGGCAAGTATCGTACCGCTAGACAAAGGGAATTGTATACGGGATTGATCGAATCCTCGACATCGTGGTTCATCCGATGATATCATCGTGGAACATGTGGGAGCCAACATGGGTATCCAGATCCTGCTGATGGTTATTGGCCGGAGAGTCATCTCGGTCATGTCTGCATGTCTCCCGAACCGTAGGGTCTACACACTTAAGGTTCGGTGACGCTAGGGTTATAGAGATATTAGTATGCGGTAACCCGAAAGTTGTTAGGAGTCCCGGATGAGATCCCGGACGTCACGAGGAGTTCCGGAATGGTCCGGAGGTAAAGAATTATATATAGGAAGTGCTATTTTGGCTATCGGGACAAGTTTCGGGGTCACCGGTATTGTACCGGGACCACCGGAAGGGTCCCGGGGGTCCACCGAGTGGGGCCACCTGCCCCGGGGGCCACATCGGCTGTAGGGGGTGCGCCTTGGCCTGTATGGGCCAAGGGCACCAGCCCCAAGAGGCCCATGCGCCAAGAGATGAGGGAAAGAAAGAGTCCTAGAGGGGGAAGGCACCTCCGAGGTGCCTTGGGGAGGATGGACTCCTCCCTGGCTGCACCCTTCCTTGGAGGAAGGGCCAAGGCTGCCCCCCTCTCCCTTGGCCCTATATATAGTGGGGGGAAGGGAGGGCAGCAACACCTAAGCCCTGGCGCCTCCCTCTCCCTCCCATGACACATCTCCCTCCTCCCGCAGCGCTTGGCGAAGCCCTGTTGGAATCCCGCTACTTCCACCACCACGCCGTCATGCTATTGGATCTCCATAAACCTCTCCTCCCCCTTTGCTGGATCAACAAGGAGGAGACATCGCTGCTCCGTACATGTGTTGAACGCGGAGGTGTCGTCCGTTTGGCGCTAGGATCATCGGTGATTTGGATCACGACGAGTACGACTCCATCAACCCCGTTCTCTTGAACGCTTCCGCGCGCGATCTACAAGGGTATGTAGATCCACTCCTCCCTCGTTGCTAGATGACTCCATAGATTGATCTTGGTGACACGTAGGAAAATTTTGAATTTCTGCTACGTTCCCCAATAGTGGCATCATGAGCTAGGTCTATGCGTAGTTTCTATGCACGAGTAGAACACAAAGTAGTTGTGGGCGTTGATTTTGTTCAATATGCTTACCGTTACTCGTCCAATCTTGATTCGGCAACATTGTGGGATGAAGCGGCCCGGACCAACCTTACATGTATGCTTACGTGAGACCGGTTCCACCGACTGACATGCACTAGTTGCATAAGGTGGCTGGCGGGTGTCTGTCTCTCCCACTTTAGTCGGATCGGATTCGATGAAAAGGGTCCTTATGAAGGGTAAATAGCAATTGGCATATCACGTTGTGGTCTTTGTGTAGGTAAGAAACGTTCTTGCTTAGAAACCCATAGCATCCACGTAAAACATGCAAACAACAATTAGAGGACGTCTAACTTGTTTTTGCAGGGTATGTTATGTGATGTGATATGGCCAAAGGATGTGATGAATGATATATGTGATGTATGAGATGATCATGTTCTTGTAATAGGAATCACGACTTGCATGTCGATGAGTATGACAACCGGCAGGAGCCATAGGAGTTGTCTTAATTTATTTATGACCTGCGTGTCAACATAAACGTCATGTAATTACTTTACTTTATTGCTAACCATTAGCTGTAGTAGTAGAAGTAATAGTTGGCGAGACAACTTCATGAAGACACGATGATGGAGATCATGATGATGGAGATCATGGTGTCATGCCGGTGACGATGATGATCATGGAGCCCCGAAGATGGAGATCAAAAGGAGCAATATGATATTGGCCATATCATGTCACTATTTGATTGCATGTGATGTTTATCATGTTTATACATCTTATTTGCTTAGAACGACGGTAGTAAATAAGATGACCCCTCATTAAAATTTCAAAAAAGTGTTCCCCCTAACTGTGCACCATTGCGAAAGTTCGTCGTTTCGAAGCACCACGTGATGATCGGGTGTGATAGATTCTTACGTTCACATACAACGGGTGTAAGCCAGATTTACACACGCAAAACACTTAGGTTGACTTGACGAGCCTAGCATGTACAGACATGGCCTCGGAACACAAGAGACCGAAAGGTCGAGCATGAGTCGTATAGTAGATACGATCAACATGAAGATGTTCACCGATGATGACTAGTCCGTCTCACGTGATGATCGGACACGGCCTAGTTGACTCGGATCATGTAATCACTTAGATGACTAGAGGGATGTCTACCTGAGTGGGAGTTCATAAGATGAACTTAATTATCCTGAACATAGTCAAAAGGTCTTCGCAAATTATGTCGTAGCTCGCGCTTCAGTTCTACTGTCTAGTTATGTTCCTAGAGAAAATTTAGTTGAAAGTTGATAGTAGCAATTATGCGGACTAGGTCCGTAAACTGAGGATTGTCCTCATTGCTTCATAGAAGGCTTATGTCCTTAATGCACCGCTCAGTGTGCTGAACCTCGAACGTTGTCTGTGGATGTTGCGAACATCTGACATACACATTTTGATAACTACGTGATAGTTCAGTTAAACGGTTTAGAGTTGAGGCACCGAAGACGTTTTGAAACATCGCGAAACATATGAGATGTTTCGAGGGCTGAAATTGGGATTTCAGGCTCGTGCCCATCTCAAGAGGTATGAGACCTCCGACGATTTTCTTAGCCTGCAAACTAAGGAGAAAAGCTCAATTGTTGAGCTTGTGCTCAGATTGTCTGAGTACAACAATCATTTGAATCAAGTGGGAGTTGATCTTCCAAATGAGTTAGTGATGTTTCTCCGAAGTCATTACCACCAAGCTGCTAGAGCTTCGTGATGAACTATAATGTATCGGGGACATATATGATGATCCTTGAGATATTCGCGATGTTTGACACCACAAAAGTAGAAATAAAAAAGGAGCATCAATTGTTGATGGTTTGTGAAACCACTAGTTTCAAGGAGGGCAAGGGCAAAAAGGGATGCTTCATGAAATGGCAAATGAGCTGCTGCTCTAGTGAAGAAACCCAAGGTTGAACCCAAACCCGAGACTAAGTGCTTCTGTAATGAGGGGAATGGTCACTGGAGCAGAATTACCCTAGATACTTGGTAGATGAGAAGGCTGGGAAGGTCGATAGAAGTATATTGGATATACATTGTGTTGATGTATACTTTACTAGTACTCCTAGTAGCACCAGGGTATTAGATACCGGTTCGGTTGCTAAGTGTTAGTAACTCGAAATAAAAGCTACGGAATAAACGGAGACTAGCTAAAGGTGAGCTGACGATATGTGTTGGAAGTGTTTCCAATGTTGATATGATCAAGCATCGCACGCTCCCTCTACCATCGAGATTGGTGTTTGCGTTGAGCATAGACATGATTGGATTATGTCTATCGCAATACGGTTATTCATTTAAGGAGAATAATGGTTACTCTGTTTATTTGAATAATAACTTCAATGGTCTTACACCTAAAATGAATGGTTCATTGAATCTCGATCATAGTGATACACATGTACATGCCAAAAGATATAAGATAGTAATGATAGTACCACCTACTTGTGGCACTGCCACTTAAGTCATATCGGTATAAAACGCATGAAGAAGCTCCATGTTGATGGATCTTTGGGCTCACTCGTTTTTGAAAAGTTTGAGGCATGCGAACCATGTCTATTGGTGTATATGCATGAAGAAACTCCATGCAAATGGACCGTTTGGACTCACTTGATTTTGAATCACTTGAGACATGCAAATCATACCACATGGGCAAGATGACTGAAAGCCTCGTTTTCAGTAAAATGGAACTAGAAAGCAACTTGTTGGAAGTAATACATTTTGATGTGTGCAGTCCAATGAGTGCTAAGGCATGTAGTGGATATCGTTATGTTCTTACTTCACAGATGATTTGAGTAGATGTTGAGTATATTTACTTGATGAATCACGAGTCTGAATTATTGAAAGGTTCAAGTAATTTCAGGGTGAAGTTGAAAGATCGTCGTGACAAGAGGATAAAATATCTATGATATGATCATAGAGATGAATATCTGAATTACGAGTTTGGCACAGAATTAGGACATTGTGGAAATTGGTTCACAACTAATACAGCCTGGAACACCATAGTGTGATGGTGTGTCCGAACATCATAACTGCACCCTATTGGATATGATGCATACCATGATGTCTCTTATCGAATTACCATGATAGTTTATGGGTTAGGCATTAGAGACAACCACATTCACTTTAAATAGGGCACCACGTAATTCCGATGAGATGACACCGTATGAACTATGGTTTAGAGAAACCTAAGCTGTCATTTCTTAAAAGTTTGGGGCTGCGACGCTTATGTGAAAAAGTTTCAGGCTGATAAGCTCGAACCCTAAGCGGATAAATGCATCTTCATAGGACACCCAAGACAGTTGGGTATACCTCATGTCTCAGATTCGAAAGCAATAAGGGATTGTTTCTAGAATCGGGTCCTTTCTCGGGGAAAAGTTTCTTTCGAAAGAATTGAGTGGGAGGATGGTGGAGACTTGATGAGGTTATTGAACCGTCTCTTCAACTAGTGTGTGGCAGGGCACAGGAAGTTGTTCCTGTGGCACCTACACCAATTGAAGTGGAAGCTTATGATAGTGATCATGAAACTTCAGATCAAGTCACTACCAAACCTCGTGGGATGAAAAGGATGCGTACTACTTCAGAGTGGTACGTAATCCTGTCTTGGAAGTCATGTTGCTAGACAACAATGAACCTACGAGCCATGGAGAAGCGATGGTGGGCCCGGATTCCGATAAATGGCTCGAGGCCATAAAATCCGAGAGAGGATCCATGTATGAAAACAAAGTGTAGACTTTGGCAGAATAGCTCGATGGTCGTAAGGCTGTTCAGTACAGATGGATTTGAAAAGGAAGACGGACAATGATGGTAAGTATCACCATCAAGAAAGCTCGACTTGTCGTTAAGATGTTTTCCGACAAGTTCAAGGAGTTGACTACGATGAGACTTTCTCACTCGTAGCGATGCTAAGAGTCTGTTGGAATTATATTAGCGATTACTGCATTGTTTATGAAATCTTGCAGATATGATGTCAAAAACATTGTTTTCTCAACGATTTTCTTGAGGAAAGGTTGTATGTGATACAACCGGAAGGTTTTGTCAATCCTGAAAGATGCTAATAAGTATGCAAAGCTCCAGCAATCCTTCTAAGGGCTGGAGTAAGCATCTCGGAGTTGGAATGTATGCTTTGATGAGATGATCAAAGATTTTGGGTGTATACAAAGTTTATGAGAAACTTTTATTTCCAAAGAAGTGAGTGGGAGCACTATAGAATTTCTGATGAGTATATGTTATGGATCGGAAATGATGTAGAATTTCTGGAAAGCATATAGGGTTATTTGGAAAGTGTTTTTCAATGGAAAGCCTGGATTAAGCTACTTGAACATTGAGGATCAAGATCTATAAGGATAGATCAAAACGCTTAATGGTACTTTCAAATAAGCACATACCTTGACATGATCTTGAAGGTGTTCAAGATGGATCAGTCAAAGAAGGAGTTCTTGCCTGAGTTGTAAGGTATGAAGTTAAGACTTAAAGCTCGACCACGGCAGAATAGAGAGAAAGGACGAAGGTCGTCCCCTATGCTTAAGACGTAGGCTCTACAGTATGCTATGCTATGTACCGCACCTGAAGTGTACCTTGCCATGAGTCAGTCAAGGGGTACAAGAGTGATCCAAGAATGGATCACAGGACAGCGGTCAAAGTTATCCTTAGTAACTAGTGGACTAAGGAATTTTCTCGATTATGGAGGTGATAAAAGAGTTCATCGTAAAGGGTTACGCCGATGCAAACTTTGACACTAATCCAGATTATTCTGAGTAGTAAACTGGATTCGTATAGTAGAACAGTTATTTGGAATAGCTCCAAATAGAACGTGGTAGCTGCATCTAGGAGATGACATAGAGATTTGTAAAGCACATACGGATCTGAAAGATTCAGACCCGTTAACTATAACATCTCTCACAAGCATAACATGATCAAACCTAGAACTCATCTTGTGTTAATCACATGGTAATGTGAACTAGATTATTGACTCTAGTAAACTCTTTGGGTGTTAGTCACATGGGGATGTGACCTTGAGTGTTAATCACATATCGATGTGAACTGGATTATTGACTCTAGTGCAGGTGGGAGACTGTTGGAAATATGCCCTAGAGGCAATAATAAATTAGTTATTATTATATTTCCTTGTTCATGATAATCGTTTATTATCCATGCTAGAATTGTATTGATAGGAAACTTAGATACATGTGTGGATACATAGACAACACCATGTCCCTATTAAGCCTCTAGTTGACTAGCTCGTTGATCAATAGATGGTTACGGTTTCCTGACCATGGACATTGGATGTCATTGATAACGGGATCACATCAGTAGAAGAATGATGTGATGGACAAGACCCAATCCTAAGCCTAGCACAAAGATCATGTAGTTCGTATGCTAAAGCTTTTTCTAATGTCAAGTATCATTTCCTTAGACCATGAGATTGTGCAACTCCCGGATACCGTAGGAATACTTTGGGTGTGCCAAACGTCACAACGTAACTGGGTGGCTATAAAGGTACACTACAGGTATCTCCGAAAGTGTCTGTTGGGTTGGCACGAATCGAGACTGGGATTTGTCACTCCGTGTAAACGGAGAGGTATCTCTGGGCCCACTCGGTAGGACAACATCATAATGTGCACAATGTGATCAAGGAGTTGATCATGGGATGATGTGTTACGAAACGAGTAAAAGAGACTTGCCGGTAACGAGATTGAACAAGGTATCGGGATACCGATGATCGAATCTCGGGCAAGTATCGTACCGCTAGACAAAGGGAATTGTATACGAGATTGATCGAATCCTCGACATCGTGGTTCATCCGATGAGATCATCGTGGAACATGTGGGAGCCAACATGGGTATCCAGATCCCGCTGATGGTTACTGGCCGGAGAGTCATCTCGGTCATGTCTGCATGTCTCCCGAACCAGTAGGGTCTACACACTTAAGGTTCGGTGACGCTAGGGTTATAGAGATATTAGTATGCGGTAACCCGAAAGTTGTTAGGAGTCCCGGATGAGATCCTGGACGTCACGAGGAGTTCCGGAATGGTCCAGAGGTAAAGAATTATATATAGGAAGTGCTATTTCGGCTATCAGGACAAGTTTCGGGGTCACCGGTATTGTACCGGGACCACCGGAAGGGTCCCGGTGGTCCACCGGGTGGGGCCACCTGCCCCGGGGGCCACATGGGCTGTAGGGGGTGCGCCTTGGCCTGTATGGGCCAAGGGCACCAGCCCCAAGAGGCCCATGCGCCAAGAGATGAGGGAAAGAAAGAGTCCTAGAGGGGGAAGGCACCTCCGAGGTGCCTTGGGGAGGATGGACTCCTCCCTGGCCGCACCCTTCCTTGGAGGAAGGGCCAAGGCTGCGCCCCCCCTCTCCCTTGGCCCTATATATAGTGGGGGGAAGGGAGGGCAGCAACACCTAAGCCCTGGCGCCTCCCTCTCCCTCCCATGACACATCTCCCTCCTCCCGCAGCGCTTGGCGAAGCCCTGTTGGAATCCCGCTACTTCCACCACCACGCCGTCGTGCCGTTGGATCTCCATCAACCTCTCCTCCCCCCTTGCTGGATCAAGAAGGAGGAGACTGTCGCTGCTCCATACGTGTGTTGAACGCGGAGGTGTCGTCCGTTCGGCGCTAGGATCATCGGTGATTTGGATCACGATGAGTACGACTCCATCAACCCCGTTCTCTTGAACGCTTCCGCGCGCGATCTACAAGGGTATGCAGATCCACTCCTTCCTCGTTGCTAGATGACTCCATAGATTGATCTTGGTGACACGTAGGAAAATTTTGAATTTCTGCTACGTTCCCCAACAATATGAAGTCTCCAATAAGTTCTATAGCTGCAAGATGGAGGAGAACAGTTCTGTCAGTGAGCATATACTCAAAATGTCTGGGTATAATAATCACTTGATTCAACTGGGAGTTAATCTTCCAGATGATTGCATCATTGACAGAATTCTCCAATCACTGCCACCAAGCTACAAGAGCTTCGTGATGAACTATAATATGCAAGGGATGAATAAGACTATTCCCGAGCTCTTCGCAATGCTGAAAGCTGCAGAGGTAGAAATCAAGAAGGAGCATCAAGTGTTGATGGTCAATAAGACCACTAGTTTCAAGAAAAAGGGCAAAGGAAAGAAGAAGGGGAACTTCAAAAAGAACAGCAAGCAAGTTGCTTCTCAAGAGAAGAAACCCAAACCTGGACCTAAGCCTGAAACTGAGTGCTTCTACTGCAAGCAGACTGGTCACTGGAAGCGGAACTGCCCCAAGTATTTGGCGGATAAGAAGGATGGCAAGGTGAACAAAGGTATATGTGATATACATGTTATTGATGTGTACCTTACTAATGCTCGCAGTAGCACCTGGGTATTTGATACTGGTTCTGTTGCTAACATTTGCAACTCAAAACAGGGACTACGGATTAAGCGAAGATTGGCTAAGGACGAGGTGACGATGCGCGTGGGAAATGGTTCCAAAGTCGATGTGATCGCGGTCGGCACACTACCTCTACATCTACCTTCGGGATTAGTATTAGACCTAAATAATTGTTATTTGGTGCCAACGTTAAGCATGAACATTATATCTGGATCTTGTTTGATGCGAGACGGTTATTCATTTAAATCAGAGAATAATGGTTGTTCTATTTTTATGAGTAATATCTTTTATGGTCATGCACCCTTAAAGAGTGGTCTATTCTTATTAAATCTCGATAGTAGTGACACACATATTCATAATGTTGAAGCCAAAAGATGCAGAGTTGATAATGATAGTGCAACTTATTTGTGGCACTGCCGATTGGGTCATATCGGTGTAAAGCGCATGAAGAAACTCCATACCGATGGACTTTTGGAACCACTTGATTATGAATCACTTGGTACTTGCGAACCGTGCCTTATGGGTAAGATGACAAAAACACCGTTCTCCGGTACTATGGAGAGAGCAACAGATTTGTTGGAAAAGGTTTTTGACAAGTTCAAGGGATTGACTACGATGAGACCTTCTCACCCGTAGCGATGCTTAAGTCAGTCCGAATCGTGTTAGCAATTGCCGCATTTTATAATTATGAAATTTGGCAGATGGATGTCAAAACTGCATTCCTGAATGGATTTCTAGAAGAAGAGTTGTATATGATGCAACCAGAAGGTTTTGTCGATCCAAAGGGAGCTAACAAAGTATGCAAGCTCCAGCAGTCCATTTATGGACTGGTGCAAGCTTCTCAGAGTTGGAATAAACGCTTTGATAGTGTGATCAAAGCATTTTGTTTTGTACAGACTTTTGGAGAAGCTTGTATTTACAAGAAAGTGAGTGGGAGCTCTGTAGCATTTCTGATATTATATGTAGATGACATATTACTAATCGGAAATGATATAGAATTTCTGAATAGCATAAAGGGATACTTGAATAAGAGTTTTTCAATGAAACACCTCGGTGAAGCTGCTTACATATTGGGCATTAAGATCTATAGAGATAGATCAATACGCTTAATTGGACTTTCACAAAGCACATACCTTGACAAAATTTTGAAGAAGTTCAAAATGGATCAAGCAAAGAAAGGATTCTTGCCTGTGTTACAAGGTGTAAGACTCAATGCCCGACCAATGCAGAAGATAGAGAGAAAATGAAAGATGTTCCCTATGCTTCAGCCATAGGCTCTATCATGTATGTAATGTTGTGTACCAGACCTGATGTGTGCCTTGCTATAAGTCTAGCAGGGAGGTACCAAAGTAATCCAGGAGTGGATTACTGGACAGCGGTCAAGAACATCCTGAAATACCTGAAAAGGACTAAGGATATGTTTCTCATATATGGAGGTGACAAAGAGCTCATAGTAAATGGTTACGTTGATGCAAGCTTTGACACTGATCCGGACGATTCTAAATCGCAAACCGGATACGTGTTTACATTAAACGGTGGAGCTGTCAGTTGGTGCAGTTCTAAACAAAGCGTTGTGGCGAGATCTATATGTGAAGCGGAGTACATAGCTGCTTCGGAAGCAGCAAACGAAGGAGTCTGGATGAAGGAGTTCATATCCGATCTAGGTGTCATACCTAGTGCATCGGGTCCAATGAAAATCTTTTGTGACAATACTGGTGCAATTGCCCTGGCAAAGGAATCCAGATTTCACAAGAGAACCAAGCACATCAAGAGACACTTCAATTCCATCCGGGATCTAGTCCAGATGGGAGACATAGAGATTTGCAAGATACATACGGATCTGAATGTTGCAGACCCGTTGACTAAGCCTCTTCCATGAGCAAAACATGATCAGCACCAAAGCTCCATGGGTGTTAGAATCATTACTGTGTAATCTAGATTATTGACTCTAGTGCAAGTGGGAGACTGAAGGAAATATGCCCTAGAGGCAATAATAATGTTATTATTTTATTTCCTTATATCATGATAAATGTTTATTATTCATGCTAGAATTGTATTAACCGGAAACATAATACTTGTGTGAATACATAGACAAACCAAACGTCACTAGTATGCCTCTACTTGACTAGCTCATTAATCAAAGATGGTTATGTTTCCAAACCATCGACATGTATTGTCATTTGATTAACGGGATCACATTATTAGGAGAATGATGCGATTGACATGACCCATTCCATTAGCTTAGCACCCAATCGTTTAGTATGTTGCTATTACTTTCTTCATGACTTATACATGTTCCTATGACTATGAGATTATGCAACTCCCGTTTGCCGGAGGAACACTTTGTGTGCTACCAAACATCACAACGTAACTGGGTGATTATAAAGGAGCTCTACAGGTGTCTCCAAAGGTAAATGTTGGGTTGGCGTATTTCGAGATTAGGATTTGTCACTCCGATTGTCGGAGAGGTATCTCTGGGCCCTCTCGGTAATGCACATCACATAAGCCTTGCAAGCATTGCAACTAATGAGTTAGTTGCGAGATGACGTATTACGAAACGAGTAAAGAGACTTGCCGGTAACGAGATTGAACTAGGTATTGAGATACCGATGATCGAATCTCGGGCAAGTAACATACCGATGACAAAGGGAACAACGTATGTTGTTATGCAGTCTGACCGATAAAGATCTTCGTAGAATATGTAGGAGCCAATATGAGCATCCAGGTTCCGCTATTGGTTATTGACCGGAGACATGTCTCGGTCATGTCTACATTGTTCTCGAACCCGTAGGGTCCGCACGCTTAAGGTTTCGATGACAGTTATATTATGAGTTTATGGTTTTTGATGAGCCGAAGTTAGTTCGGAGTCCCGGGTGTGATCACGGACATAACGAGGAGTCTCGAAATGGTCGAGACACAAAGATTGATATATTGGAAGGCTATATTCGGACACCGGAAGTGTTCCGGGTGATTTCGTAGAAAACTGGAGTACCGGAGGGTTACCAGACCCCCCCGGGAGAAATAATGGGCCATATGGGCCTTAGTGGAGAAAGAGAAGGGCAGCCAGGGTGGGCCACGCGCCTCCTCCCCCCTGGTCCGAATTGGACTAGGAGAGGGGGGCGGCGCCCCCCTTTCCTTCTCCTTCCCCACTTCCTTCCCCCTCCTAGTAGGAGTCCTACTCCTACTAGGAGGAGGACTCCTCCTTGGCGCGCCTATAGGGCCGCCCGGCCTCCTCCCCTTGCTCCTTTATATACGGGGGCAGGGGGCACCCCTAGACACACAAGTTGATCCACGTGATCGTTTTCTTAACCGTGTGCGGTGCCCCCTTCCACCATAATCCTCGATAATATTGTAGCGGTGCTTAGGCAAAGCCCTGCGACGGTAGAACATCAAGATCGTCACCATGTCGTCGTGCTGACGGAACTCTTCCCCGACACTTTGCTGGATCGGAGTCCGAGGATCGTCATCGAGCTGAACGTGTGCTAAAACTCGGAGGTGTCGTAGTTTCGGTGCTTGATCGGTCGGGCCGTGAAGACGTACGACTACATCAACCGCGTTGTGCTAACGCTTCTGTTGTCGGTCTACAAGGGTACGTAGATCACACTCTCCCCTCTCGTTGCTATGCATCACCATGATCTTGCGTGTGCATAGGAAATTTTTTGAAATTACTACGTTCCCCAACACTGGTGTGGGCACAGGCGAGTGAGGCCACCAGCTATATAGCCGTGCCGCGCCCGTGTGAACGTGTGCGAGGGAGGGGAGGCGTCGGCGCGCCGTCCCGTGACGCGCTGCCCGTGAGGAATCAATGGCAAGGCTGACCGGCGGCAGCCTTGCCATTGATTCCCGGCGGGAACCGAGGCCATTGGGGGAAGACGAGGTGCCGTGTCACTGACACGGCTGGCCCGTGACTTTTTCGCACCAAAACAGCTCGCCCCGACGCTCCCGGGCGCCCCCCAGCACGCCGGGTTCGGCCTGGGTCCGCCGGCGCTGTTTTCAGCCCAGGACGGCGAAAATCGGGCTCCTGGGGGCGCGACTGGGCCGTTTTTTCGGCGCCGGCGCGAGAAAATCGCCTGGGGAGGCCTTCCTGGGGGCGCGGATGGAGATGCTCTTATATACCGCGGTGCAATGGAGTGGACTGCATGGAAGCCATGGCTTGCCTAGAAGGACTACAGAAGGCAATGTCGGGGACGAATCTACCCTTAATCATCGAGACGGATTGCAACTCGGTGACAAAGGCGCTCATCCTCTCGTCTATTGATAGATCGGAGGTTGGAACAATTGCAAAGGAGTTTCAAGCCATAAAAGGGAATAGAAAAGTTAGAGTTTGCAAAGTAGATAGAACGGACAATAGGTTAGCTCATAGTCTTGCCCAATTGGGGCGTAGAGAGTTGCGTGGTGGGGTTATACAAGGCACAGTGCCAACCTGCGTGTTGAGCAAAGCCTTGCACGATTGTACGAACTATATTTTCTCTGCTTAATTAATACAACTCTCTATTTCAAAAAAAAACACAACTTTTTGTTCAATACGTTTCTCAGAACCACGTGTATATAATTAACTCAATATGTCATTATATTGCATTTTTTCCCTGTGTGATTTCCATGGACTTGACGAAGAGGGCGTGCTTTCCTGTCAGCGGAAAAGAAAACCCTATAGGCTATAGTTGATCACGTAGAAATTTGCATCCACAAAGGTGTGAACTTCCTCAACTGTAAGATTGGGAAGTTTCCGATCAAATATCTTGGGCTACCGATTACGCACAAGAACCTGACCATAGCC
Organism: Triticum dicoccoides; assembly: GCF_002162155.2. NCBI lineage: Eukaryota > Viridiplantae > Streptophyta > Magnoliopsida > Poales > Poaceae > Triticum > Triticum dicoccoides. The sequence continues at coordinate 98,952,063 of NC_041388.1, forward strand.
GAATGGGCGCCCCTTTATGGCAAAGTGGTGAATCGGGTTAGTCCGTGGAGAGGGAGGTTTATGTCTTCGGCCGCTAGGTTAATTTTTACCAATTCTAGCTTATCCTCCCTTCCTCTCTTTACAATGGGCATGTTCCTCCTTGTCGACGGAGTGCATGCCAAGCTTGACACGCTGCGCGCCCGGTTCTTTTGGGAAGGAACTGGGACGAAAGGCAAATACCACTTGGTAAAGTGGGCTGCGGTTTGCAGACCGAAGAAATTCGGTGGTTTGGGGATCACGGACTCGAAACTTATGAACGTTGCCCTGCTCACCAAATGGTGGTGGCGCCTTGCTCAAAATGAGAAGGGTCTCTGGGAGGAGATTCTTCGGGCAAAATATTTCCCGGACGGCAATCTTTTTAAGGCCAAGTCCAAGGGATCGTCGTTTTGGAATGGCATCCAAGCGGTGAGACCAACATTTGCGGTTGGGGCCCACTTTTCAGTCAACAACGAAGCGTCCACGCGATTCTGGCTGGACGGTTGGAGGGGCCAAACTCCATTGTGGCAATCACATCCGGAGTTGTACCAGCTCGCCACGGACACACACATTTTGGTCGCTGGCGCCCTTAGAGTGCACCCTCCGGCGATCTCCTTCTTCAGGCATCTAGAGGCAGGAGAGGCTCAAGCTCGGAATGCACTGGTGGCTGAGCTCGAGGGGAAGAGGCTCAGCCAGGATAATGATGAGATCTCATGGAGGCTTACTGCGTCATGAAAATTCTCAGTCAAATCCTTATTTGAGAAGCTTATAGAGGGGAATGAGCTTGACATGGCTAGGGGGCTGTGGAAGGCTGGCATTCCCCTCAAGATTAATATTTTTATGTGACAAATGTTCCGCAATTGCCTTCCAACCTCGGATAATGTGGCCAAGCGCAACGGTCTGGTGAATGGGACATGCGCCATCTGTGGTCTTGGGGAGGACGCTAACCACGTATTCTTCAGATGTTGTCTCGCTAGATTTGCGTGGAGTGCGGTCAGAGATACTTTTAATCAGAATTGAAACCCGCAAACTAGCGCCGATCTTCTTAACCTGTTATCCGCACAGAGGGGCGTGAATGCGAGGGTGGTATGGCGCTGCGTAGGGGCGATGCTTTGGTCCATTTGGACCGTGAGGAACAAAATTACTATCGAGCACAAGTTTCCTGCTCACCCGGCTGAGATTCTTTTCAAATGTCATCTTTTCCTACAGGCTTGGGTGCCATTGGGGAAGCAGCGTGACGAGGAGCACATGATCGAGACTATGGAGCAGATCAAGTTGTGCATGACGAGAGCAAGACTTCAAGAACAACACGCTTGAGCCTTTTGTGTTTAGTTAGTTGTGTCGCGAACTATGTTATGATCTTTCTTCGCTTGTTTGAACCTCTAGCTTTATCTTTGCCTGGACGTTGAGCCCGCTGAACTGAGATCGATTTGGTTTGTAATCTTAAACCTTATGTGGATGCTACCATGTGGCTTTATTAACTTAAAGCCGGACGCTTCGTGCGTCTTCGTTCCAAAAAAAAAAGTGGCTCAAGGCCTATCTTATGCCATATACACATTGCTCCGCTTTCTCCTGCAAAGAAGAGTTACTACTTACCTGCTCAAAAAAAAGAGTCACTACTTACGTGCATATGAGTCGGTTTGGTGCACCATATTCCATGTTAGACAAGGACCCGCAATGGGGTTAGCTGAGAAGTGGGGCCCATTCCTCAAACCACAACAAATGCAATCATAGTGCAACATATTGTGCGGAACACGGGTGATCACGCATGTGTTTGCGTGGAATACAAAACAAAAGGTGCCAGGTTCGAAATGTGAAAAATTACACGCACAAATGGCTACCATATATCATGCCAACTGTGTACATGGCCAGGTTGAGCTTAATCTGTATTGGGACGTCTTTCATTTGACCCAAAATGTTTATGTAAAAAAATTCCTCTGTTCGGGATCTTGCAAAACCAAGAAACGTAGGGCGTGCTTCCCTACGCGGTCGAGTCTTTTAGGTACTTACTACTCGGTCATCCTGTTAGATTGGTGGTGCACACTTCCTCCTCCCACTTACCAACGGGCCCATCAAGACACAACTACTCTGAGCTCTCCTAGCGAGATGTGTGCATATTGTCAGGGGTTAGATGCGCCATATGTCAATGGATGGCTTATCATGATGGGAGCGAGTAGAACGTCGTCGGTGCCCAGAAACGGGATGAGGTGTAGACACGAACGCCGGCGTACTTTACCCAGGTTCGGGGCTCTCCTAGGAGATAACACCCCTAGTCCTGCTCCGCGGGGTCTCCGCATGATCACTATGGCAAAGTGAATACAAGGGCGCTCCTCGAGCTGTATGCTGAAGGTAGGAGAAAGCAGGGCTAGCTCTCCCCTCCCTCTATGATCTGGTCTAGTTCTAATGGGTCGGGACCCTTTGCATGGGTGCCCTGGGGGGTTTATATAGGCCTACCCTCAGGGGTACAATGGTAAACTGTCTGTGCGCAGGGCCCAACCGTCAGTCTCTTCGCCTGCCGGCCCTTCCGCCAACTGCTGAGGCCCGCCGACTGGTGGGCCCCGCTAACTGGTCTGGTACGGAGCCGACAGGCCGTACCCGCCGCTTGCGGGTCTTGCCGGCTGCTGATTACTGTAGTCGTGCTTCTAATGACGCAGGCTTGGTCATGGGGTCGTGGCTACAACCCCGCCGTCCGGCGGGTGATCACTGTAGCCACTCTCTGTCTCGTCTGGTTAATGGTGCGGGGAACCTGAGGGAGGGGCAGGCCGACTCCCCGGGGCCGGCTCCCTACGGGTCCGACTGGTGGCGCTCTTGCCGTCTTCTAGACTCTCGCTGACCGGTAGGGTCCGTCGTCCGTGGACCGTACTGACAGGCCGTCATGGGCATAGGACTGCGCCCACTGTTGCTGATGTCAGGGATGGCATGTCAACAGTGCCGTGCCAGACGGAGATCTCCATTGGTACATCGCACTGTGGTCTAGCCATCTCCTGGAAAAGGGGAGGGAGTGGGCTTCACTGTTGCTGCCCCCTGTCCCATCCCCTTGATGAGGGCATGGACTTTGTTAGTGCTGTGGGCCGACTCCCCGTGTCCGGCTTCTCTGGAAGCCGCCAGGCGGGAGTCGGCCGATCTTGACCTCGCCTCTAGGACTCGGCTGCATGCAGGCAGCTGACTGTTCCTTCAGCCGTCCTCCAGAAGGCGGCTCTTCATCTGGCGTCTTGAGGGGCCCAGTCAGCCCCGATGTCTTGAAAGGTTTTGGGCCTCGGGTTAGCCTACCCGGGGCCCATTACTCCGACAGTAGTCCCCGAAGCTGATGAGGCGCCGCGGACGATCAACCGAGGAGCCTCAGCAGTTTCTTTCTCCGAGTGCTTGAGGTGAAAACCTCGTTCGATTTCTGTCGGGCCGACTGGCAAGAGTCGGACTCGCCCAATTTGACTTGTCCAAAAATTTTGAACGCCCTGGCGGGATCCCAGTGGCGTGCTTGCTAAGCTTCCAGGCCGCCGCCCGTTTCGGGCTTGTCACGTGGCAACAAGTAACCGGGTCAGGATGCTCTCCCACATGCGCGACGGGACATGCCTACAGGTGGGGCCCGCCACTACCACACCTCGGCGCGCGAGCGGATCCCCTGCGGCCGAAGCGGACGGTTGAGATTCCCGCGGAGTTACTGCGCAGTAACTTTGCCCGATAAACATGGGGGGCGTGGGGTAGTGGGCGCAGTAGATCCCACAACCGCCCCCTCGGCTTCGCAGCCCATGAGTCTATAAGTAGGGGGAGGGGGGAGCGCCGGAGCACGCGCGCCCCGCCTCCTCATACTTCTTCTTCCTCTTCTTCTCTCTCGCCGCTGCGCCTCAAGCTACGTCGAGCGCTGCGGTGGTCCGCTCACAATGAGCTCTTCCTCCGCCATCACGCCCCCTATGGCGCACTCCGGCACCTGGGACGGTTCGGAGGTCCACGACGATCACGTCGATTTCCTCCGTAAGACGCGTCGGCTGCCCGGCCAGGACCTCGTGCGGGTCCCCCTCACGCGGAGGGGGGAAATCTCGCCGGCGCCGCAGGAGGACGAGCGGGTCGTCTTCCGCTCGCACTGCCTACGCGGCCTTGGCTTACCGGCGAGCAGGTTCTTCCGCTCTTTTCTTGAATTCTATGGTCTCCAGCCGCACCGCCTCACCCCCAACACGATGGTGTTGTTGTCCGCCTTCGTCACCAAGGCTTCCTCGGCATTCTCCCCACCATCGAGCTCTGGGGAGAGTTCTTCTACTCCAAGCTCGGCACCCAAGCCGCGAGCGTGCTGGCTCAGTGCGGCGCGTTCATCACCGTGCGGAGGTCGGCGGCTGACAACCCATTTCCCTCCATCAAGCTGATAAAGTCGGTGAAGATGTGGCAGCGGTCGTACTTCTACATGAAGAACGTCTCCGCGGAGGGCGACGGGGTCAACCTGCCGGCCTACGTAGCCGGCCCTCCGGCGGGGAGGCAGCCCAACTGGTCGTATCGGGCCAGGACGCTGACGCCCGCAGGAGCCGGCGCCATCGCGCGACTCCGAGTGCTGACGCGGTCGGAGGGCCTGACCGGGCCGGATTTGCTGGCCGCCTTCATGGCGCGCCGAGTGCTCCCACTCCAAGGTCGCCCCCACATGATTTGCCAGATGAGCGGGCATCGGGACCCGAGTCGGATGTGCACCAAGGAAATGCCTCACGAGGAGGTAGCCTATATGGTGAATTATCTTGCGAGCTGCGACCTCAAAGAAGAGTGACAGTTCAGCAAGGAGCTGTATTCACGTGCCGCCCCTCCGCCTCTGGTGAGTCGTTTCTTTTTCTCTTTTTCTTTGACTCTCCCGACTTCTTCGTTGCCGAGTCCGTCTTGTCCGATCTGACCAGTCGGCTTTGGTCAGAACCCCCTCCTCCAGCCAGCAGCCGACACCGTGCGGCCGGACCGCGAATTCCTCCCCGACCGAGCGGAGAACGACTTTGATGACCCCGACTTGGGGGCGGCGGCCCTAGAGGACGACACCGAGGGAGGAGGTGGCGCAGTGGGTGGCCTGAGACTTGGGGCCAGTCTTGAGGACTGGCCTGACGATGATGAGGAGGTCGCCCCGCGCCACCAGCCAGGAGCCGGCAAGCCGGGCGCGAGCTCGTCCGCTGCGCCGGACGCCCAAGGCGGCGCTAAGAAGCGCAGGGCCGGGACGAGCCTGTTCTGCAGCCGGCCGAAGAAGCCCAAGAGCTCGGCCGCCGGCCAAAGAAGCCCAAGGGCTCGGCCGCGGTGACCAAGCGGGACGAAGCGGCCGCAAAGGCCAACCGCTTCCGCAAGGTGGTGAAGACGCCGCAGCTGGTTTCGGCGTAAGTGCTACCTTCCTTTGCACCTTCACTTTTTCTTCGTTGACTCCGTCTGAAATTCCTTTGCTTTGCATTCTTGACTTTAGGGCCCCACTCTCTCTCGAGAAGTCGGCCGCCGGCTCCGTCATGAAGTCGGCAGAGACCTCCTCCACTACCCGGCGGATTGATCCGGCCGCTGACCTCCGGGAGGCGACGGAGCGGAACGCGCGCGAGAAGCGGGAAGCCGCCCGCCTGAAGAAGGCGGAGGCCGCCGCCCTAAAGAAACTGGCGGAAGCCGAGGCCGCCGACACGGAGAAGAAACATGCTGAAGAATCCGCACACCGCCAGTCGGCGGTGTTCGTCGTCCCTTTGAACTCTGCGCCGCCACCACCGGAGTTCACGTCGCAGACTGGGGAAGTCAGCGTCGAGAACCCGATCATGGAGAGGGACGGCGACGACATCGCCACGCTGAACGTAATCGTGCCGCCACCGCCGCCGTCCGGGAGCGCGCCAGGCGGGCAGCCGGCGGACCCGCCGGTGCCACCAACTGAAGACGTGGTGGCGACGGGCCTGGCTCTCGAGGTCGGCACGCCGTCGCGCCACCGTCTCGCGAAAGCGGCCTTGGCGCCGCGCCCTCTGGAGACCGGTTCCACGAGCTCCACGATCTCAGACACCGAGGCGATGAGCGCCGCGCCCACTGGGTGGGCGCGGGGAGGCGGGACGGGCCCGTTGAACTAGGCGCTTTTGGACGTCCAAGCCAAGCTCCGAGCCGAGGGAGATGCCATCAAGGAATGCACCAAGGCGTATCTGGCATCGCGAGCAGCCATCCGGGTATGCGTTCTTCCTTCTTTGTTTCTATTTCTTGTTCTTCTTTGTGGGGGCGCGCCAGCGCACCCACTGGGTGTAGTCCCCGAGTTTTGGGCCGGCTGCTGAGCAGGCGTCTCGGAACTCTAATCGATGAGTTCTGGGTACCAACACTTTGTCTGAAATTTTGTCGCAGGATTACCACAATCTTCGCGTGACCACCTTCAACACCAACGTTGAGGAGTTGGCCAAGCGAACCGCCGACTTGTCGGACAGCCGGGATGAGTCCTCTTCCTTCTCTGCGGGGCCGCGCTGGTGCACCCGCGGACTGTAGTCGCCGAGATTTGGGCCGACTGTTGAGCAGTCGGGACGGATCTCTCCGGCGACTATTCTTCTTTGGTGATGATTCCTTTCTTCGCGGGGGCGCGCTGGCGCACCCGCGCGCTGTAGTCCCCGAGATTCGGGCTGACTGCTGAGCAGTCGGGCTGGATCTCCCCGGCGACCTTTCTTCCTAGTTGACGACTGACACCTTTTCTTCTTCTTCTTCAGAGGCCAACGCCGCCCTGCAGCAGCAGCTGGGCGAGGCCAACACCGCACTGAGTGTCAAGGAGGAGGAGTGCGGCCAGCTGGCGGGGGAGCGCGAGCGGCTGGCTACGCAGCTGGCGGAGCAGAAGGAGCTGCTCAAGAAGGCCCAGAAGGAGGCGGAGGAAAAGGAGACCGCCCTCCTTGCCAAATTCGCGTCCGAGCACTGCTCCTGGACTGACACGGAGGCGACGCTGGTCTCCGGCTTCCATGCGATCGAAGATCACGTCGACGATGAGTTTCCCCTCATTTTTCTTTTCTATGCTGCCGACTGCTAGTTGAGTCGACCTCTAGTCTTTAATCTTGTTCTTCGCTCTTCTGCCTTGGCAGGCTTCTTCCCTGGCCACTTGGTCGCTACCAACCAAGCCATCGAAGCGGATCGCGAAGGGCGGAGGGCGGACGATGCACAGACCGCCGCCGACGCCCCCCGAACTCTTGGCGAACAGATCCTGAGCATCGAGGCCCGCCTTCAGCCGGCTCACCGGATGCTGCGCCGTCTTCAACGTGTTGGCGCCCAGGCGATTGCCGCCCTGCGGCCGGACATGCAGGCGCCACGCACCCGCAGTCGGACTGCCGACTGGCTGGAGGTAGCGGCTGGCCGCCTTGAGGCCTGGAAGGGCTCTTCGGCCCGGGCTGGAGCGCGCCGGGCCTTAGAGTTCGCCAAGGCGTGGTATCCTGGGCTGAGTCTAGCCCAGCTAGCCACGTTCCGGCTAGAAGGTCGGGCGGAGTTGGCAGTCGTGGAAGACGATCTCATCAAGCGCGCATCATCGATCGCCGAATACACCGACACCAGCGTCTTCGTCCCAGAGCGAGCTGAGAACGGCGAGGAGGCGCCGCCGGAATGGTTCCGGCTGAACCCGGACGGCGGCAAGGACTCGAGGGAGGTGATTGACTCCAGTGGTGACGAAGAAGGCGAGGATGAGGAAGGAGACGAGGAGGAGGCGCCAGAGGTCGGAGCAAATGGCCAGCCCCAGCTCGACCGCGCCTCTAGCAACGAGCCGCGCCCAACCGAGCCAGCTGCTGCCAGAGGTGACCAAGCGGAGACCAACCAGCCGGCCGCTCCGGCAACTGGCACCGCCGACCCCTCCGGTCCTCTGAATCCGTCTGTAGTTTCCTAGGCTGCCACTTCATCTTTGTTTTTATCTGCTTAATAGTCTCAATGAACTTGTTAATTTGCACAATTCCACCCGTGGGGTGTATCTTAAACTTCTGTATTGAAGATTCGGCCAAGGGCCTTTTCTATGTATATATTTCTCCGCGTTCTATCTCTTTGCCCATTGCTCTTTGCCTTTTTCCTTTGCCGCCTTCCCTTGGTTGCCGTCTTGCCAGCCGGACAGCCGCTCTATGGACTGTTGCTGGATCAAGTACTTAAATTTTTTGGGAAGGCAAGTACTTAGCCGTTTAGAGTTTTTTTTAGCAAATTGATTAGAAAACGGCGAGCCGGCTGCTCAAGAATCGGTTGTAAAAGGCTGGAAGCCGGCTTAAACTATGTACATGCTTTGAGTCCTTAGCCATTTTTCATGTGGACACCCATTCTACCTTACCCCTGCCCACCAGACAGTCGCTCTGCGAGCTGCGGCTTCTAACAGGAGACGGCTTAAGTGCCACACACTACTTGTCCGGCTGCAGGAAGTCATTTCATAGTATAAGGCGGCAATTCCCCGGGCCGACTAGTCAAACCCGGTGCCCAACGGCATAACAAAGAATAACATACTCATAGGCATAATTCTTATCATATATATATAACAGGGCAGTCCCCGAGCTCTTCTCGGGGGGCCCGAGGTCTTCGTACTTTAATACAAAAGGTAGCGTGGTACATACTGCATTAACTGTAAAATCTTCGGAGGAGGTTTGCATTCCATGGCCGCTCCGTCTCTTTGCCGGAGTCGTCCCTCTTGCGTGCTCGGGGCTTCTGAGTATCGATCAGGTAGTAGGAGTCGTTGCCCAACACTTTGCTGATGATGAAAGGGCCTTCCCAAGGTGCTGAGAGCTTGTGCTGGCCGGCTGTTCGCTGAATCAGCCGGAGCACAAGGTCTCCTTGGAAAGATCTCGGCTTGACCTTCCGGTTGTAGTATCGGTGTAGGCTCTGCTGGTAGATGCTGGACCGGCTGAGTGCCAACAGCCGGCCCTCTTCCAGCAGATCGACGTCGTCTTGACGTGCTTCTTCTGCTTCCTCTTTGGTGTACATGGTGATTCGAGGGGAGTCGAATTCTATGTCCGTTGGGATGACGGCTTCGGCACCGTAGACGAGGAAGAAAGGCGTGAAGCCAGTTGACTTGTTTGGAGTTGTGCGCAGGCTCCGGAGGACGGCCGGCAGCTCGTCGAGCCAACAGCCGGCCGAACGCTCCAGAGGCTCGACCAGTCGAGGCTTGATGCCGGACAGGATGAGGCCGTTTGCTCGCTCTACCTAGCCGTTGGACTACGGATGGGCGACGGACGCTAAGTCCAGTCGAATGCCCTACGTCGCGCAGAAACGGGCCAAGGAACCTTTGGCAAAGTTCGTGTCGTTGTCGGTGATGATGTTGTGCGGTATGCCGTACCGAATTGTGATGTCGGAGATGAAGGTCATAGCAGTCGGACCATTCAACTTCTTGATCGGTTTTGCTTCTATCCACTTGGTGAATTTGTCCACTGCGACAAGTAAGTGAGTTAAGCCGCCTCGTGCCATCTTGAATGGTCCCACCAGGTCCAGGCCCCAAACAGCAAAGGGCCAGGCAATGGGGATAGTCTTGAGTGCAGAAGCCGACTGATGTGGCTTGGAGCGGAACTTCTGGCACCCTTTGCATTTTTGGACCAAGGCCTTGGCGTCTTCAAGAGCAGTCGGCCAGAAGAAACCATGGTGGAAGGCTTTGGCGACGAGTGCCCTTGAAGCCGCGTGGTGGCCACACTCGCCTTGATGGATGTCCTTGAGAATTGCTTGGCCTTGCTCCGGCTCCACGCAGCGCTGGTAGACACCAGTGACACTGCATCTTGCAAGCTCTCTGTTGACTATGGTGTAGGTTGTCGCCCGGCGTTGCACTTGTCGATCTAAGATCTCATCAGTTGGCAGCTCTTTGTTCACCAGGAATTTGAGGATGGGTTGGGACCACGAAGGGGCTGCAATTTCTGCAACTCTCAGGACTGCGACTTGGACGAGGGCGGTTGGGCCGGGAGGTGGTGGGTTGGAGTCGGCAGCCGCTTGCTGTGTCGATGAAGTCCCCGGGCCGATTGGCGCAGTCCACGGGCCGGGCTCTGGAGTCTCCGGGCCGACCGCCGCAGTCCTCGGGCCGGGTGCGACTGCCACGATCCCCGCGCCGCCTACCGGAATACTCGTGCCATCTGTGGGGGCTCTCGAGTCGGATCCGACTGCTTCAGGAGGAGCTGGCATGAAGATAGAGTCTGACTCTGGCGATGGCTTGACAGACGGCTTGAGGAGGCGTTGAAGGGCGACGCCGGACGGTATTGCTTGACGGGTGGAGCCGGTTCGTGCCAGGGCGTCTGCTTGATCGTTGTCGTTTCTTGGCACATGGAGGAACTCGCACCCCTCAAAATATCCACTGAGTTGCTATACGAGGAAGCGGTAGCTCGCCATGTTTGCGTCTTTGGCGTCCCAATCGCCTGACGACTGCTGGGCCACCAAGTCGGAGTCACCATAGCACAGGATCCGGTGAATGCCAAGCTCTTTGGCCAACCGGAGCCTGTGAATGAGTGCCACGTATTTGGCGACGTTGTTGGAGGAAGCAAAATGGATTTGCAGCACATATTTGAGCTTCTCGCCTTTGAGAGAGGTGAGGACGATGCCGGCTCCCAAGCCGGTGCATATCTTGGAGCTGTCGAAATGCATTCGCCAATGGGTGGAGTCGGGCGCAGGCGGCAGATACTGGGTCTCGGCCCAGTCGACGAGGAAGTCGGCCAGCGCTTGCGACTTGATGGCAGTGCGAGGCTGGTAGTAGATGGTGTAGGGGGCCAAATCTATGGCCCATTTGGCCACTCGGCCCGAAGCATCCCGGCTCCCGATGATCTCAGCTAGTGGAGTTGTGCAGACCACAGTGATTGGATGTTCTTGGAAGTAAGGCTTCAATTTTTTGGCGGCAAAGTGCACGCCGTAGCACATCTTCTGGTAGTGGGGGTAGTTTTGCTTGGAGGTCGACAACACTTCACTCAAATAATATATCGGTCTCTGGACTGGTAGTGCCTTGCCTTCCTCCTTGCGCTCTACCACGATGACTGTGCTGACTACTCGGCTGGTGGCGGCGATGTAGAGGAGCATGGGTTCCTTAGGAGTCGGAGCCTCCAGGACAGGTGGAGTAGTCAACATCTTCTTCAGTTGGAGAAAAGCTTCGTCTGCCTTGTGGTTCCACTCGAAAAAGTGGTCTTCTTCATGAGTCGGTATAGGGGGAGAGCCTTCTCGCCCAGCCGACTGATGAATTGGCTGATGGATGCCAAACAGCCGGTGAACTTTTGTATGTCCAACAGTCGGCTGGGTACCTCCATCCTCTCAATGGCCTTGATCTTCATAGGGTTGCACTCTATGCCGCGTTCAGAGACCAGGAAGCCAAGAAGCTGGCCGGCTGGTACTCCGAAGACGCATTTCTCCGGGTTGAGCTTGATTTGAAATCGGCGCAAGTTCTCAAAGGTCTCCTTGAGGTCTTCCAGCAGTGTTCCGTGCTTCTCCATCTTCACCACCACATCGTCCACGTAAACATGGGCATTTCTGCTGAGTTGCTTGAGGAGTCACTTCTGCATGCAACGTTGGAAGGTGGTGCCGGCATTCCTCAAGCCGAACGTGATGGTCAAGTAGCAGAAGGCTCCAAACGACGTGATGAAGGCGGTCTTCAGCCTATCGGCCGGGTTCAGCTTGATCTGGTGATATCCTGAATATGCATCCAAGAAACTCAACAGCTCGCATCCGGCTGTGGAGTCTATCACTTGGTCGATCCTTGGTAAAGCGAACAGGTCCTTGGGGCATGCTTTGTTGAGGCTAGTGTAGTCAATACACATTCGCCATTTCTTGTTCTTCTTCAGTACCAGGACCGGGTTGGCTAACCATTCTGGAAAGAACACTTCCATGATGAAGCCGACTGCCAGCAGTCGGGCTATCTCTTCTCCAACAACTCTTCTCTTCTCTTCTGACAAGTGGCGCAAGGGCTACCTGACTGGCTTGGCATCAGACCGGACATGTAATTTGTGCTCGGCAAAATCCGTTGGGACACCTGGCATGCCTTTGGGGGACCATGCAAAGATGTCCCGATTCTCACAGAGGAAATCGACGAGCTCGCCTTCCTATTTGCTGTCGAGGTTTGCACCTACGATAGTGTACCTCTCCGGGTGCTCCGGGTCCAAAGGTATCTTCTTTGTTTCTTTGGCCGGCTTGAACGAGCCCTCAGCTTCCGACTCCTTGGGATCGGGTGACATCTCTGGCTGCTTGCTTGCCATCGCCACAACCCGATCAAGGAGCCGCTTCTCAGCTGCGAACACGAGGGACTCGGCCAGCCGACTGCTTTCTGTTGCGCAGGCGGACGACTTCCTGTAGTCGCCAGCTATGGTCAGAATCCCCTTGGAACTCGGCATCTTCATCTTGAGGTAGGCATAGTGGGGGACAGCCATGAACTTGGCTAGGGCAGGCCGGCCGAGTAATGCATGGTATGGACTCTCGAGGTCCACCACCTCAAACCAAACTGACTCTCGGCGGAAATGATCTTTGTCCCCAAAGAGGACGTCAATCAGAATTTTGCCGATTGGTGAGCAGGAAAGGCCAGGAACTATGCCATGGAACACTGTCCGACTGGACTGAAGCTACCTCTGTCTGATTCCTAATTTCTCCATGGTATCCTTGTACAGGATGTTGATGCTGCGGCCGCCGTCTATCAGGACTCTGGAGAAGCGAGCAGCTCACTTGTTCGTGGCAAAGGTGGCGTCCAAAACCAACGCATAGGAGCCGGGTTTGGGCATTACTTCTGGGTGGTTTGCTCTGCTCCAGCTGATGGGCTTCTCAGACCAATGCATGAACTCTGGCGTCTCAGATGCTACTGCATTCACCTCTTGCTGCTGCTGCCGCCTGCTGCGTCGATCATCGGCCATGCTGGTGAACACGACATAGGCTCCATGCTCTTCTGGGTACTCGTCGTGTATCGTGCCGACTGGTCTGAGCGCCGGCTGCTGGGGCGGAGGAGGAGGCGGCTGCCCAGCAGGTGGGGGAGGCAAAAGGCCGTCTCCCTTCACGATCCTGGTGAGCTAGTGGCACTTCCGAGTGGTGTGGTTGGACGGCTTCGCGCCACTATGGAATTTGCAGGGTCCATCCAAAATCTGCTCATATGAGAAAGCCGGCTGCCAGTTGGGCTTGCCGCCCTTCTGGCATTTGGGCGGAGGCTGCCCTTCCGGCTGCTGGTCTTCGACTGTCGCCACCTGCTGACTGGTGGAAGCCGTCTGTGGGGCTTTGCGCTTGTGGTCATTCTACTGTTGACGCCGACTGGCGTCTTCAGCCGGGGTTTGAGGAGCCTGAGGAGCCACCTTGTCCGTCGCACTAACTTGGATGTTCGCCTTCATGGAGGAGTCGGCCGTGGAATATTTGTCTACAATGATCAGCAGCTCGTCGAGGGTCTCCGGCTCATCGTAGAGAAGCCTGTGCTTGAGGAGGGTTCCCTCTCGGCATCCTGCAGTGAAGTACTCAATGGCCCGCACCTCGTGCACGCCCTCGCAGGAGTTGCGGAGCTCGGCCCAGCGCGTGAGGTAGTCGCGAGTTGACTCATTGGGGCCTTGCACGCACAAGGGGAGCTGGCTTGGGTGGCCGCTTGTACGTGCTGGTGAAGTTGCAGACGAAGGTGTCGGTGAAGTCGACCCAACTGTTGATGCTGTGGGGCTTCAAGCTGTTCAGCCATGTCCGGGCCGTGCCCTGGAGCATGAGCGGAACGTACTTCACGGCAACATGCTTGTTGCCGTTTGCTATGCTGACGGGCGTGGAGTAGCCGACTAGCCAGTCTTACGGCTTCACGGAGCCGATGTATTTGGGTGTGTCTCTTGGGAGCGTGAACCCTTTAGGGAAGGGCTCGTCTCGAATGCGGGGGCCAAAACACGGTGGACCCAACTCATCTTCTTCTTCAAGTGCCAGGGATCGGTGGAGACGGTCGATCCCGTGGCGAGCGTCATTCTCTCCGACTCCCTCTAGGCGGCCAAGGCGGTCGCCGAGCGTCGGGTGATCAACAGGCGGCGGGAAGACTCGCCTTTCCCTGCAAGGGGGAGGAGGCGGACAGTCGTCCCGTCGTTCCATTGTTCTTGGGCGGCCGTCTTGGTCGCGCTCTATGGTGATACGAGTGAAGGAAATATGCCCTAGAGGCAATAATAAAGTTATTATTTATTTCCTTATATCATGATAAATGTTTATTATTCATGCTAGAATTGTATTAACCGGAAACATAATACATGTGTGAGTACATAGACAAACAAAGTGTCACTAGTATGCCTCTACTTGACTAGCTCGTTAATCAAAGATGGTTATGTTTCCTAACCATGAACAATGAGTTGTTATTTGATTGACGGGATCACATCATTAAGTGAATGATCTGATTGACATGACCCATTCCATTAGCTTAGCACCCGATCGTTTAGTATGTTGCTATTGCTTTCTTCATGACTTATACATGTTCCTATAACTATGAGATTATGCAACTCCCGTTTACCGGAGGAACACTTTGGGTACTACCAAACGTCACAACGTAACTGGGTGATTATAAAGGAGTACTACATGTGTCTCCAAAGGTACATGTTGGGTTGGCGTATTTCGAGATTAGGTTTTGTCACTCCGATTGTCGGAGAGGTATCTCTGGGCCCTCTCGGTAATGCACATCACTTAAGCCTTGCAAGCATTGCAACTAATGAGTTAGTTGCGGGATGATGTATTACAGAACGAGTAAAGAGACTTGCGAGTAACGAGATTGAACTAGGTATTGGAATACCGACGATCGAATCTCGGGCAAGTAACATACCGATGACAAAGGGAACAACATATGCTGTTATGCGGTCTGACCGATAAAGATCTTCGTAGAATATGTAGGAGCCAATATGGGCATCCAGGTCCCGCTATTGGTTATTGACCGGAGACATGTCTCGGTCATGTCTACATTGTTCTCGAACCCGTAGGGTCCGCACACTTAAGGTTACGATGACAGTTTTATTATGAGTTTATGCATTTTGATGTACCGAAGGTTATTCGGAGTCCCGGATGTGATCACGGACATGACGAGGAGTCTCGAAATGGTCGAGACATAAAGATTGATATATTGGAAGCCTATGTTTGGATATCGGAAGTGTTCCGGGTGAAAATCAGGATTTTACCGGAGTACCGGGAGGTTACCGGAACCCCCCGGGAGCTATATGGGCCTTTATGGGCCTTAGTGGAAAAGAGAAGGAGCAGCCCATAGTGGGCCACACGCCCCTCCCCTCCCTTGGTCCGAATTGGACAAGGAGAGGGGGCCGGCCCCCTCTCTCTTTTCCCCCCTCCGCGAGTCCTATTCCAACTAGGATTGGGGGGGGGGGGGAATCCTACTCCCAGAGGGAGTAGGGCTCTCCTGGCGCACCTATGAGGGTCGGCCAGCCTCCCCCCTTTAGTCCTTTATATACGGAGGCAGGGGCACCCCAGAGACACACAAGTTGATCCACGTGATCATATTCTTAGCCGTGTGCGGTGCCCCCTTCCACTATAGTTCTCGATAATATTGTAGCGGAGTTTAGGCGAAGCCCTACTGCAGTAGTGCATCAAGATCGTCACCACGCCGTCGTGCTGACGGAACTCTTCCCCGACACTTTGCTGGATCGGAGTCCGGGGATCGTCAGCGAGCTGAACGTGTGCTAAAACTCGGAGGTGCCGTAGTTTCGGTGCTTGATCGGTCGGGCCGTGAAGACGTACGACTACATCAACCAAACGCTTCCGTTGTCGATCTACTAGGTATGTAGATCACACTCCCCCCCCTCTCGTTGCTATGCATCATATGATCTTGCGTGTGCGTAGGAAAATTTTGAAATTACTATGTTCCCCTTCAGTGGCATCCGAGCCTTGGTTTTATATGTTGATGTTATATGCACGAGTAGAACACAAGTGAGTTGTGGGCGATATAAGTCATACTGCTTACCAGCATGTCATATTTTGGTTCGGCGGTATTGTTGGATGAAGCGGCCCGGACCGACATCACGCGTATGCTTACGCGAGACCGGTTCTCCCGACGTGCTTTGCACAGAGGTGGCTTGCGGGTGACAGTTTCTCCAACTTTAGTTGAATCGAGTGTGGCTACACCCGGTCCTTGCGAAGGTTAAAACAGCACCAACTTGACAAACTATCGTTGTGGTTTTGATGCGTAGGTAAGATTAGTTCTTGCTTAAGCCCATAGCAGCCACGTAAAACTTGCAACAACAAAGTAGAGGACGTCTAACTTGTTTTTGCAGGGCATGTTGTGATGTGATATGGTCAAGACATGATGCTGATTTTTATTGTATGAGATGATCATGTTTTGTAACTGAGTTATCGGCAACTGGCAGGAGCCATATGGTTGTCGTTTTATTGTATGCAATGCAATCGCGATGTAATGCTTTACTTTATCACTAAGCGGTAGCGATAGTCATGGAAGCACAAGCTTGGCGAGACGACAACGATGCTACGATGGAGATCAAGGTGTCGCGCCATTGACGATGGTGATCACGACGGTGCTTCGGAGATGGAGATCACAAGCACAAGATGATGATGGCCATATCATATCACTTATATTTATTGCATGTGATGTTTATCTTTTATGCATCTTATCTTGCTTTGATTGACGGTAGCATTATAAGATGATCTCTCACTAAATTATCAAGAAGTGTTCTCCCTGAGTATGCACCTTTGCGAAAGTTCTTCGTGCTGAGACACCACGTGATGATTGGGTGTGATAGGTTCTACGTTCAAATACAACGGGTGCAAAACAGTTGCACACGCGGAATACTCAGGTTATACTTGACGAGCCAAGCATATACAGATATGGCCTCGGAACACGGAGACCGAAAGGTCGAGCGTGAATCATATAGTAGATATGATCAACATAGTGATGTTCACCAATGAAACTACTCCATCTCACATGATGATCGGACATGGTTTAGTTGATTTGGATCACGTAATCACTTAGAGGGTTAGAGGGATGTCTATCTAAGTGGGAGTTCTTTAAGTAAATTAACTGAACTTAAATTTATCATGAAACTTAGTACCTGATAAGTATCTTGCTTGTTTATGCTTGTTTGTAGATAGATGGCTCGTGCTGTTGTTCCATTGAATTTTAATGCGTTCCTTGAAAAAGCAAAGTTGAAAGATGATGGTAGCAATTACAAGGACTGGGTCCGTAACTTGAGGATTATCCTCATTGCTGCACAGAAGAATTACGTCCTGGAAGCACCGCTGGGTGCCAGGCCTGCTGCAGGAGCAATGCCGGATGTTATGAACATCTGGCAAAGCAAAGCTGATGACTACTCGATAGTTGAGTGTGCCATGCTTTACGGCTTAGAATCAGGACTTCAATGACGTTTTGAACGTCATGGAGCATATGAGATGTTCTAGGAGTTGAAGTTAATATTTCAAGCAAATGCCCGGATTGAGAGATATGAAGTCTCCAACAAGTTCTATTGCTGTAAGATGGAGGAGAACAGTTCTGTTAGTGAGCATATACTCAAAATGTCTGGGTATAATAATCACTTGATTCAATTGGGAGTTAATCTTCCAGATGATTGCGTCATTGACAGAATTCTCCAATCACTGCCACCAAGCTACAAGAGCTTCGTGATGAACTATAATATGCAAGGGACGAATAAGACTATTCCCGAGCTCTTCGCAATGCTGAAAGCTGCGGAGGTAGAAATCAAGAAGGAGCATCAAGTGTTGATGGTCAACAAGACCACTAGTTTCAAGAAAAAGGGCAAAGGGAAGAAGAAGGGAAACTTCAAAAGGAACAGCAAGCAAGTTGCTACTCAAGAGAAGAAACCCAAACCTGGACCTAAGCCTGAAACTGAGTGCTTCTACTGCAAGCAGACTGGTCACTAGAAGCGGAACTGCCCCAAGTATTTGGCGGATAAGAAGGATGGCAAGGTGAACAAAGGTATATGTGATATACATGTTATTGATGTGTACCTTACTAATGCTCGCAGTAGCACCTGGGTATTTGATACTGGTTCTGTTGCTAATATTTGCAACTCGAAACAGGGACTACGGATTAAGGGAAGATTGGCTAAGGACGAGGTGACGATGCGTGTGGGAAACGGTTCCAAAGTCGATGTGATCGCAGTCGGCACGCTACCTCTACATCTACCTTCGGGATTAATATTAGACCTAAATAATTGTTATTTGGTGCCAGCGTTAAGCATGAACATTATATCTGGATCTTGTTTGATGCAAGACGGTTATTCATTTAAATCAGAGAATAATGGTTGTTCTATTTATATGAGTAATATCTTTTATGGTCATGCACCCTTGAAGAGTGGTCTATTCTTATTGAATCTCGATAGTAGTAACACACATATTCATAATGTTGAAGCCAAAAGATGCAGAGTTGATAATGATAGTGCAACTTATTTGTGGCACTGCCGTTTAGGTCATATCGGTGTAAAGCGCATGAAGAAACTCCATACTGATGGACTTTTGGAACCACTTGATTATGAATCACTTGGTACTTGCGAACCGTGCCTCATGGGCAAGATGACCAAAACACCATTCTCCGGTACTATGGAGAGAGCAACAGATTTGTTGGAAATCATACATACAAATGTATATGGTCCGATGAATATTGAGGCTCGTGGCGGATATCGTTATTTTCTCACCTTCACAGATGACTTAAGCAGATATGGGTATATCTACTTAATGAAACATAAGTCTGAAATGTTTGATAAGTTCAAAGAATTTCAGAGTGAAGTTGAAAATCATCGTAACAAGAAAATAAAGTTTCTACTATCTGATCATGGAGGAGAATATTTGAGTTACGAGTTTGGTGTACATTTGAAAAATTGTGGAATAGTTTCACAACTCACGCCACCCGGAACACCACAGCGTAATGGTGTGTCCGAACGTCGTAATCGTACTTTACTAGATATGGTGCGATCTATGATGTCTCTTACTGATTTACCGCTATCGTTTTGGGGTTACGCTCTAGAGACGGCCGCATTCACGTTAAATAGGGCACCATCAAAATCCGTTGAGACGACGCCTTATGAACTGTGGTTTGGCAAGAAACCAAAGTTGTCGTTTCTAAAAGTTTGGGGCTGCGATGCTTATGTGAAAAAGCTTCAACCTGATAAGCTCGAACCCAAATCGAAGAAATGTGTCTTCATAGGATATCCAAAGGAGACTATTGGATACACCTTCTATCACAGATCCGAAGGCAAGACTTTTGTTGCTAAATTCGGAAACTTTCTAGAGAAGGAGTTTCTCTCGAAAGAAGTGAGTGGGAGGAAAGTAGAACTTGACGAGGTAACTGTACCTGCTCCCTTATTGGAAAGTAGTACATCACAGAAAACCGTTTCTGTGACACCTACACCAGTGAGTGAGGAAGCTAATGATGATGATCATGAAACTTCAGGACAAGATACTACTGAACCTCGTAGATCAACCAGAGTAAGATCCGCGCCAGAGTGGTACGGTAATCCCGTTCTGGAAGTCATGCTACTAGATCATGATGAACCTACGAACTATGAAGAAGCGATGGTGAGCCCATATTCCGCAAAGTGGCTTGAAGCCATGAAATCTGAGATGGGATCCATGTATGAGAACAAAGTATGGACTTTGGTTGACTTGCCCGATGATCGGCAAGCAATTGAGAATAAATGGATCTTCAAGAAGAAGACTGACGCTGACGGTAATATTACTGTCTACAAAGCTCGACTTGTCGCAAAAGGTTTTCGGCAAGTTCAAGGGATTGACTATGATGAGACCTTCTCACCCATAGCGCTGCTTAAGTCTGTCCGAATCATGTTAGCAATTGCCGCATTTTATGATTATGAAATTTGGCAGATGGATGTCAAAACTGCATTCCTGAATGGATTTCTAGAAGAAGAGTTGTATATGATGCAACCAGAAGGTTTTGTCGATCCAAAGGAAGCTGACAAAGTATGCAAGCTCCAGCGATCCATTTATGGACTGGTGCAAGCCTCTCAGAGTTGGAATAAACGTTTTGATAGTGTGATCAAAGCATTTGGTTTTATACAGACTTTTGGAGAAGCCTGCATTTACAAGAAAGTGAGTGGGAGCTCTATAGCATTTCTAATATTATATGTAGATGACATATTACTAATTGGAAATAATATAGAATTTCTGGATAGCATAAAGGAATACTTGAATAAGAGTTTTTCAATGAAAGACCTCGGTGAAGCTGCTTACATATTAGGCATTAAGATCTATAGAGATAGATCAAGACGCTTAATTGGACTTTCACAAAGCACATACCTTGACAAAATTTTGAAAAAGTTCAAAACGGATCAAGCAAAGAAAGGGTTCTTGCCTGTGTTACAAGGTGTGAAGTTGAGTAAGACTCAATGCCCGACCACTGCAGAAGATAGAGAGAATATGAAATATGTTCCCTATGCTTCAGCCATAGGCTCTATCATGTATGCAATGCTGTGTACCAGACCTGATGTGTGCCTTGATATAAGTCTAGCAGGGAGGTACCAAAGTAATCCAGGAGTGGATCACTGGACAGCGGTCAAGAACATCCTGAAGTACTTGAGAAGGACTAAGGACATGCTTCTCGTATATGGAGGTGACAAAGAGCTTATCGTAAAAGGTTACGTTGATGCAAGCTTTGACACTGATCCGGACGATTCTAAATCACAAACTGGATACGTGTTTACATTAAACGGTGGAGCTGTCAGTTGGTGCAGTCCTAAACAAAGCGTTGTAGCGGGATCTACATGTGAAGTGGAGTACATAGCTGCTTCGGAAGCAGCAAATGAAGGAGTCTAGATGAAGGAGTTCATATCCGATCTAGGTGTCATACCTAGTGCATCGGGTCCAATGAAAATCTTTTGTGACAATACTGATGCAATTGCCTTGGCAAAGGAATCCAGATTTCACAAGAGAACCAAGCACATCAAGAGATGCTTCAATTCCATCCGGGATCTAGTCTAGGTGGGAGACATAGAGATTTGCAAGATACATACGGATCTGAATGTTGCAGACCCGTTTACTAAGCCTCTTCCACGAGCAAAACATGATCAACACCAAGGCTCCATGGGTGTTAAAATCATTACTGTGTAATCTAGATTATTGACTCTAGTGCAAGTGGGAGACTGAAGGAAATATGCCCTAGAGGCAATAATAAAGTTATTACTTATTTCCTTATATCATGATAAATGTTTATTATTCATGCTAGAATTGTATTAACCGGAAACATAATACATGTGTGAGTACATAAACAAACAAAGTGTCACTAGTATGCCTCTACTTGACTAGCTCGTTAATCAAAGATGGTTATGTTTCCTAACCATGAACAATGAGTTGTTATTTGATTGACGGGATCACATCATTAAGTGAATGATCTGATTGACATGACCCATTCCATTAGCTTAGAACCCGATCGTTTAGTATGTTGCCATTGCTTTCTTCATGACTTATACATGTTCCTATAACCATGAGATTATGCAACTCCCGTTTACCAGAGGAACACTTTGGGTACTACCAAACGTCACAACGTAACTGGGTGATTATAAAGGAGTACTACAGGTGTCTCCAAAGGTACATGTTGGGTTGGCGTATTTTGAGATTAGGTTTTGTCACTCCGATTGTCGGAGAGGTATCTCTGGGCCCTCTCGGTAATGCACATCACTTAAGCCTTGCAAGCATTGCAATTAATGAGTTAGTTGCCGGATGATGTATTACAGAACGAGTAAAGAGACTTGCCGGTAACGAGATTGAACTAGGTATTGGAATACCAACGATCGAATCTCGGGCAAGTAACATACCGATGACAAAGGGAACAACGTATGCTGTTATGCGGTCTGACCGATAAAGATCTTCGTAGAATATGTAGGAGCCAATATGGGCATCCAGGTCCCGCTATTGGTTATTGACCGGAGACATGTCTCGGTCATGTCTACATTGTTCTCGAACCCGTAGGGTCCGCACGCTTAAGGTTACGATGGCAGTTTTATTATGAGTTTATGCATTTTGATGTACCGAAGGTTGTTTGGAGTCCCGGATGTGATCACGGACGTGACGAGGAGTCTCGAAATGGTCGAGACATAAAGATTGATATATTGGAAGCCTATGTTTGGATATCGGAAGTGTTCCGGGTGAAAATCGGGATTTTACCGGAGTACCGGGAGGTTACCGGAACCCCCCGGGAGCTATATGGGCCTTTATGGGCCTTAGTGGAAAAGAGAAGGAGCAGCCCATAGTGGGCCGCGCGCCCCTCCCCTCCCTTGGTCCGAATTGGACAAGGAGAGGGGGCCGGCCCCCCTCTCTCTTTTCCCCCCTCCGTGAGTCCTATTCCAACTAGGATTGGGGGGGGGGAATCCTACTCCCAGAGGGAGTAGGACTCTCCTGGCGCACCTATGAGGGCCGGCCAGCCTCCCCCCTTTAGTCCTTTATATACGGAGGCAGGGGCACCCCAGAGACACACAAGTTGATCCACGTGATCATATTCTTAGCCGTGTGCGGTGCCCCCTTCCACTATAGTCCTCGATAATATTGTAGCGGAGTTTAGGCGAAGCCCTGCTGCAGTAGTGCATCAAGATCGTCACCACGCCGTCGTGCTGACGGAACTCTTCCCCGACACTTTGCTGGATCGGAGTCCGGGGATCGTAATCGAGCTGAATGTGTGCTAAAACTCGGAGGTGCCGTAGTTTCGGTGCTTGATCGGTCGGGCCGTGAAGACGTACGACTACATCAACCAAACGCTTCCGTTGTCGATCTACTAGGTATGTAGATCACACCCCCCTCTCGTTGCTATGCATCACATGATCTTGCGTGTGCATAGGAAAATTTTGAAATTACTACGTTCCCCTTCAGCGAGTCCGACTGTGGCTGGCAGCCGGCTCCTTGTCCTTTCTTCCGCGGACGCCACCTGTCGGCGTCCGAGATGTCGCGCCTTGGTCTCGGCGGGGAGGCAGGTCGTCATTCTGTCGATGCGGCGCATCCGTGCGACAGCCAGCCTCGTTCTGCTCCGCAGCCGCGTCAAGGAGTCGCTGGACGCGCTCCATCATCAAGCGACGTTCTTCACCCTCGAATTTGTCCAGCTCATCCGCCGCCGCCTGGGCATCTCGGATGTTCTCCACAGGCGTGGCGTAAACGGGGCGATTGGCCCCAAACAGATCGGTGATGGCCACGCTGCGCTGCCGGACTGTGCCAAGGCGGCTAGGTCCAGCTGGAGCCGGCGTGCCGCCCACAGTGCGGTCCATCTCGCGCTGGTAGGCCTCTGATAGGCGTCTCATGCTAGCCAGCTTCTTGGCGCCTTCGACTAGCTGAAGGCGGCGTGCCTCCAGCGTCTCGGCGTCGGCATCTTTGAGAATGGGCGCTGCCAGATCTTGCAGCGCCGCACTGAGCGGGTCATAATCACACCCGCCGGAGTGCTCGCCATGATCAATGACAAGCACTTCCATGACGGTGCTTCCGCCGCTCTCCGCGCAAGGGAACGGCTCGTCGAAGACCACCATGTTGGTGGCGAACGTGTCAAGCGACGCAGTGTCGGAGTCGACAAACATCGGGTCGGTGGAGCCTACGGACTCCAAGTCCCCAGCTGGCTCGCTGGCGACGTGGAGTTGATCGAGGAGGCCTACGAGAAGGCTCTCGGGGCCGCCTGTGCCCGCGTCGGATGCGGACTCGTCGGAGAGGCGGACCTCACCGACAAGGTCAGCGAGGCAACTGGTCGCGCAGGGATTTCGGCGCCATGCAACGCGTCGGCGCAGACTCCGTCTGGCGAGCGCAGGCGTGCTAGGCTGGCTGCGCTCGCCAGGGAGGAAAAGGGTTCCCATCCAGAACAGGTCTCCGGACGACGGTGCATCAGGCCCCACGGTGGGCGCCAAATGTTGGGGGTTGGGTGCGACATATGCCAATGGATGGCTTATCATGGTGGGAGCGAGTAGAACGTCGCCGGTGCCCGGAAACGGGATGAGGCGTAGACACGAACGTCGGCGTACTTTAGCCAGGTTCGGGGCTCTCCTAGGAGATAACACCCCTAGTCCTGCTCTGCGGGGTCTCCACATGATCACTATGGCAAAGTGAATACAAGGGCGCTCCTCGAGTTGTATGCTGAAGGTAGGAGAAGGCAGGGATAGCTCTCCCCTCCCTCTATGATCTGGTCTAGTTCTAATGAGTCGGGACCCTTTGCATGGGTGCCCTGGGGGGTTTATATAGGCCTACCCCCAGGGGTACAATGGTAAACTTTCTGGGCACAGGGCCCAACCGTCAGTCTCTTCGCTTGCCGGCCCTTCCGTCGACTGCTGGGGCCCGCCAACTGGTGGGCCCCGCTGACTGGTCTGGTACGGAGCCGACAGGCCGTACCCGCCGCTTGCGGATCTTGCCGGCTGCTGATTACTGTAGCCGTGCTTCTAATGACGCATGCTTGGTCATGGGGTCGTGGCTACAACCCCGCCGTCTGGCGGGTGATCACTGTAGCCACTCCCTGTCTCGTCTGGTTAATGGTGCGGGGAACCTGAGGGAGGGGCAGGCTGACTCCCGGGGACCGGCTCCCTATGGGTCCGACTACTGGCACTCTTGCCGTCTTCTGGACTCTCGCTGACCGGTAGGGTTCGTCGTCCGTGGACCGTACTGACAGGCTATCGTGGGCACATGACTCCGCCCACTGTTGCTGATGTCAGGGATGGCATGACAACAGTGTCGTGCCAGACGGAGATCTCCTTTGGTACAGCGCACTGTGGCCTAGCCATCTCCTGGAAAAGGGGAGGGAGTGGGCTTCACCGTTGCCGCTCCCCGTCCCCCCCCCCTGATGAGGGCATGGGCTTTGTTGGTGCCATGGGCCGACTCCCCGTGGTCGGCTTCTCTGGAAGCCGCTAGGCGGGAGTGGGCCGATCTTGACCTCGCCTCTAGGACTCGGCTGCATGCGGGCAACCGACTGTTCCTTCAACCGTCCTCCAGAAGGCGGCTCTTCATCTGGCGTCTCGAGGGGCGCAATCAGCCCCGATGTCTTTAAAGGTTTTGGGCCTCGGGTTAGCCTACCAGTGGCCCATTACTCCGACACATATTAACCAAGGACGAAAAATTGACCCGAAATACCCGAGACCAAAGCAAAATTGAACAAAATAAAGAAATTTAGTTGTTACTTCTCAAAAACTGAACTTACTTAGGACTTAGGACTTTTCGGTTTTAGGCCTCAATTGACCGGAATAACCAAGTAAAAATATATCTAAACTTGTAGAGCAACCTCTCCCAACATCTCACTCCCAAGTTCCTAACCCGACGGCAACCTCCACGATGTCGGTAACTCCCCGGTCATCGCTCCCCTTCCTATAGGTGGCATCGAGATCCATCATGTGCCCCCACCTCCGTGTCCTGGGTGAAAGCCCAAAATATTCGGATCGGCCACTGGCCAGCGATGGCACTCCGGTGTTGCTTTTCTTCCTGAAGGCGCTGCTATGTGACGGTGGAGGCGATGGTCAAGGTTTTGGCATGGGTTCTTGGGTTCTTGGCCGCGAGTGTGTATTCAGTAGTGTTCCCGCTCAGCGGCTTGCGGTGGGCGTCATGTTCTTTGTCGGAGGTGGTGAGAATGTCGAGGTTTGAATTCACAATGAGTTCACCATGCTTGTTGTCATATCTCAGGCAACCTGCTGGTCCTGCCCACGCGTGCCCAGGGTTGAGGCGCCCTACCTACCGATGGTGTAGTGTCCCTCGATCTGGGAGGAGAGGGCGGGGGCCCTCTTCGGAGGTAGAAGAGGATCGTCACTCAGTAGTGTTGGCCACATGAGAATTGGGGGGGCGTGGCTTACTACGGTGGCGGTTTGCTTCCTTGGCTTCATTACATCAATGGCAAAATCTAGGATTCACTGAGGGCTTCGATGTTCTACTTGTTCTTGGTGCATTCGGATCCCGTTAGTTGCGCTTTAGCTTCTTGTGGCTTTCTCGTTTTCTCTTTGCTTTTTTGGTTGTAATGTCATATATATGGCTTGATCGGTGCTTTATCTATAGAGCGGTACGAAGCCTTTTTTGACACAAATAAGGACCATACTTAGATCTCCTTGATGATAATTTTCCCTCTGAAAGCATGTCCTCCGGAGGCTTCCAAGTAGCTTCGTCATAGCTTGGCTCACTCCCTCAATCGTGCAAGAGCCGACCACGTCGTCAGACCCCACAAATCTCACCAACATGCTCCCATGATTCCATCTATTTTGGTCATGCATTCAGCTTGCACCGGCAACAACGTGCAAAGTCGTACGTAGCCATCCGCGGCATGAACCCCACCTCGGCCCCGGGTCTGGATGGCCTCCCGGTGAAATTCTTCCAGTCTTTCTGGAATGTGATCAAACCGGAGATCATGGCCATTTTCAAAGAGTTCTGTGTTGGGTCTATCGACCTCGGGCACCTCAACTATGGGATCATCTCGCTCATCCCGAAGGTTCCGGGCGCCTCCGACATCCGTCAGTTTCATCCAATCACGGTCATCAACGTGATTTTTCGGATTCTGGCTAAAGGGTACGCCAATAGGGTGACCCTCCTTGCATACCAGATTACCCACCCCAACCAGTCCGCCTTCATTCAAGGGCGATGTACATTCTGGATGGGGTGCTAGTCCTTCACGAAGTCCTCCATGAGGTGCGCGCTAAACACCTTAAGGCGGTCTTCTTGAAGATTGATTTCCATAAGGCCTACGACACGGTTAGTTGGCCCTTCCTTCGGGAAGTATTGCTCCGAAAGGGCTTCGACGACCGTTGGATCTCCAGGGTTATGCAGATGGTCTCTTGCGGTCGCACTGCCGTGAACATCAATGGGGAGATCGGCCCTTACTTCCCCACCTTCTGTGGGGTAAGGCAAGGTGATCCCTTCTCCCCCTTCTTGTTCAATATGGTGGTGGACGCGCTTGCCGCCATTCTAGATAAGGCTAAGGCTGCTGGCCATATTCAGGGGATCACTCCCCACCTGGCTGGCGGCTCCGGGATCTCCCTCCTCCAGTATGCCGACGACACCATTATCATGGTCAAAGGCTCGGAGTCGGATATCGCCAACCTTAAGTTCCTCCTCCTCTGCTTCCAACAAATGGCTGGCCTTAAGATAAACTTCGACAAGAGTGATGTGATGGTGATGGGCTACTCTCGGGCCGAGTCGCTTGCCATTGCCAACCGGCTTAACTGCCGCCTCGGCACCTTTCCCACAACTTACCTGGGAACGCCCATTAGCGACTCTCGGCTCACCGTCGTGGACCTGCGCCCGACCGTGACCAAGCTCCAAACGTGCATCGAACCTTGGCAGGGTAGATGGTTGTCAAAGGCGGCTCAGACCATTCTCATTAACTCATCCTTCTCCAGCCTCCTCCTGTTCCTCATGAGCTTCTACAGCCTCCACGAGACCCTGCACCATGAGATTGCCAAAATCCAGTCCCGCTTTTACTGGGCCGGCGACAATAATAAGCAGAAATACCATATGGTTAGCTGGCCTGACATCTGCAAGCCTAGGGATCAAGGAGGCCTCGGGATCATGTGCTCCAAACGCATGAATATCGCCCTCCTACCCCGTTGGCTCTGGTGGACCTCGCAGGGCCAGGGGGGGTCTCTGGCTTGACATCATTCGGAACAAATATCTGAGAGGCCAACCCCTCGCCTTTTGATCAGAGATCTGGTGGCTCTCAGTTCTGGCAGTCGGACGTCCAGCTGCTCCCGGTCCTTCGCATCGGGACATCCATCTCGGTGGGCTCCGGATCGGCGACGCTGTTCTGGTTTGACAGATGGGCTGGAGACTCCCCCTTCGCCGCGCGCTTCCCTGACCTCTTCTCCATCGCAGTAGAACCCTTGATCTCTGTTGAGAGGGCCCTTATTGACCTAGGGCGCCTTGCTTTTCGGAGGCCCTTTGGCCCCCCGGAATCCGCCGCCTGGCGCGAGTTGCTGGACTGCGTTGCTCTTCACGAGCCTGTGGTGGATAGTAGCCTTGACCGGGTGAGATGGCGTCTCGAACCTTCGGGACAATTCTCCACCAAGTCTCTGTACCATGCCATCGCTCCCTCCTCCGCCCCTCTCCCCCTTGTGATGGTGTGGTCCATCCGCCTGCCCCTGAAAATCCGGATCTTCATGTGGCAGTGGATTCGCGGTCGACTCCCGTCTGGCGTTGAGGTCCGCAAGCGCAATGGCCCGGGCTCCGGCCTCTGCCCACTTTGCGGCGTTCCCGAGGACTCGAATCACATCTTCTTCTCCTGTGTATCCGCGCAATTCGTGTGGAGTTGCTTCCGTGACGTGGTGGGTGGAAATTGGTGTCACACCAACTTCCCCGACCTATATGACGAGCTCCAGTCCTCCCCCTTGTCTTCTCGCCAAATTAGGTGGCTTGAGATTGGTGTCCTCGCTTGGACCCTCTGGACGATCCGCAATAAGCTTGTGATCCAGCGCGTTCCCCTTCGACGGGCTACTGACGTTATCTTGTCTGGTTTCTTGCAGCTTTGGTGGCCGCTTAGCCGCCCCCCAGGACCGCGACGCCATCTCAGCCTTCATCGCCGACCTTCGCTCGATGGTTGTCCGCCTGTCTCCGCCGCCCCCGCCGCCACTGCCGGAACCCGACTAGTTGTTGGGCTCCCCCGCTCTTTTCTTTTAGTTTTTTTGGGCTTGTTGAGCTGTGCCCTGAACCTTTTTCTTGTTTGTGAGACTTGGGTGTGTGTGGACTAGTTCTTGTATGTGTGCTCTGTGGCGGGTTGCTTTATTTATAAAGCGGGGCGAAAGCCTTTTTCGATAGTACAAACCAGAAGGATTACCAATTACTTTCGAGGGCTGCACTACTCCTGTACCAAAAGTTAGTTTGAGGCGAGTCACAGTGCAAAGCTCGTAAGAGTGGTACCATCTACCATGCCACATCGTACGTCCAGGAAAAGCTGGTGCCCGGCCCGGTGCATTGTTTCTTTTCAATGCCTATGTTACAAATGGTATCCAGGTTTCTTTCCCATCTACCGGCGCTCAGCAGCCATGATAGGGAAGCGGGTGCTCAAATTACTTATTTTACCTTTGGCACCTGCACGCTTGCGGACCGGTTGCTGGTTGCATGCATGTATGAATGCGCGCAACATGAACAAGACATGTCACTGTTCTACCGACTAAGTTTCGTGGCCAAACCTTTTTGTTGTATATTCCACGCACGTACATGCTTGACCACCCATATTTGGCACAATATGTTGCATTACTACTATGCATTTTGTGCCCGCCAGACGAATGGGTCCTAGACATTAGTTCAACAACAACCGCCCTAGCTAACCCCATTGCGAGATTCTTGTGTGTACCGATCCGGACGAGCCCATATGCATCGTAAGTAGTACTCCCTTCATCTAGTGTTAAAAACGCTCTTATATAACGGAACGGAGGGAGTAACTCTTATTTGCACAAGAAAGAGGAGCGATATATGTATGGTCTAAATATCCTGACCACATGCAGGATAGGCCTTGAGTCACATTTAACACCTTGTGCATGCAAATCTTCTACGTGATTAGCTATGGGGCATTCTTATCCACTGACATGGAAGGACATCCTCTTGGTGAAGTCAAAATGTAATTTTGCCACATATTATGTTAATTGGACACGGCCGGTTAGGCGAAATAGATATGTTTATAGAACAAAAGATTGTGTTTATTCTTCTAGTTTTTGCAAACACGTATAGTTGTGCCAATTTTTTTACTCAAGGTAGATTGATCGGCAAGCATCTAGCTACCGGAAGTAGCTAGGATCCCTAGATACCTTCGCTCGTTAGTCAAGAGGAGCATGCACGCTGCATGACGTCGTACGCGTCTAGCTAGCCCTGCCAAAGGAGATCACGCCGGGCGGCAGGGATCAGACCGGTGCGCAGTTACCAAGTTTAGCTGGGATATTTAGTGTACTATCTGGTGCTTCATTTCAGGTGTGTGCTTCAAACCGAACCTTTCTTGTACCGCTTGGCTTACGGTGGTCGAGACTAGCTAGACCACATAGTACGTGCTACACATCGTATATCTCTACTAAAAGCCCGTGTGTAGACAAATCAACCCTAGCAAGAATGAGTTACATATATATTCATTTACACACTTTTAAATATTATTTCAAAGTTTGCATGCATCGCCTGTCTACGTAGATGCAGTAATACCACCAGTTAATTAGCTCTACCCCAGAGCGTACGTAGGAATACGTACGCATGCATGCAGTTTGCGTCCTGCTTGAAGGCACGCACATAGAATGATAGAATCGCGTGCATGCAGTTTCTAGCAGGGGCCTCTGAAAAACGACAT
>NC_041388.1:98982453-98996416 GCF_002162155.2 Triticum dicoccoides
TCATAGATGGTCCTCTCCCTTTCCAAAATGCTATGCACGGTACGAACAAGGCACCGGTGTCCGGTGCTTTTATTGGTCTGACCCCTTTGTGTTGAAATTTTTTGTCAGAAAAGGAGTGACCAATGACGCATATATACAGTGGTGCCTCATAGCAGTGTGAACAGGGGGTTAAGAGGCAAGCATGCACTTGAGTGTTCCTGGATCCATCCCGTAGTAGGCTGTTAGTTGCTTTTTATCTAGCTTGCTGGATTTAGAGAGAATAAACATTAGTGAAGTTTGAGATTGTTTGTGAACAGGGAACGAGAGGCTGCTTGTAGTAGTAGTAGTACTCAAACGTGCATTTAATTATTATTTTTATCTTTTGTGAACCACGAGTAATTTATAACAACATGCATGTTTATGGTGAGACACTAGTGCAGTGCTAGCTATAACTTTGTATTTCTTTCTTCCACTCCAACAGCATGATCACTACACCACATACGTACGTGGCTAGCTAGCCATGCATGGGGGTGTATATATACATGCAGCAGGTAGCAAGCATATCGCCATCACTCGTTCAAGGATGCATGCACATGCATCGTTGTGTGTTATAGTCTTATAGATATTGTGCACATACACAGAAGCACAATGGTCGGTGGGTTTAGCGTGCATGTGTGTGACGCACCTCTGTGAACCAGTACTAGCTAGCTAGTGTGCAATGCAACTCTCCTCTCCCTCTCTCTACAAATACAGAAGCACTTCTTCTTTCCCTGCTCGCTCCCTCCTGACCCGGAACAGAAGAACCCAAGAGAAAAAAAGAGAAGGTAGACGTGGGGGAGACGGTCAAGTCCACGAAAATCACACAGGAAAAAGATTGTAGGTTCTTCTGTTCCTGTAAAAAAAGAAAAGGAAAACTGTTTTTTTTTTTGGAAACACGTACGGTGGTGCCAAGTTTTCACACATGGTAGACACAAGCAAGATTAATTGATCTTGCTCCTTAAGTCAACAGGGGCATGCACGCTGCATGACGTCCTACGCGTCTAGATAGCCCTGCCCCTGTCAAAGGGAATCACGCTGGCCAGAGTCAGACCAGTGCTCAGTTACCAAATTTAGGTAGGATATATTTGCTGCTTTGTTTCGGGTGTACTCCAAGTCGAACCGACCCTCTCTTGCACCACTAGCTTATCGCGATGGAGACTTAGACTACAGTGCTACACACACTACGACTAAGAGCGTGTTGATAGATCGACCCGAGCCGGGCAGGCCGCCATGGAGTAGTGGACACAAGCTACACTGAGTTACACATTCATTTACATGAACCCTCTCCCATGCTATCTTCTTTTCCTGCCCGAAATGGCCAGTGCCGCTCCAGAGCGTCAGCGTCGCGTTCATGTTGGCCCAGAGCAGACGCAACCTCTCACTGAAACTGACATTGAAGCGGTGCATTGACTGAGAACGCCAACTGTGTCATTTCCCGGTGCACGCGACTTCTCTCCGCATTCGAACAACACCCGTCCATCTGCCTCCCTACATTAAACATGCGTGGTTGACGAGGAATCTACTCAGGTGCCTGCTTGCGAATGCCACCTGTTCGTCCGTCTGCCGGCCACCATTAAACACCTCGCCACTTGGTCTGGCATCCGTCGGCTATTTAAACGCCAGACCCGGCAACAACCGCATCCAACCTCCTTCGCTCCCTATCCCCTCTCTGCACCACACCGCCCATGGCCTCGAGATTGCCGACAAATGAACAGAAGAAGGAGATCGCCAGCATTGCGGAGGAGCCAATGGAAGAGGAGGCCGACGACGAGCCGACGCCACCTTTCTCGCATGTCCATGCTGGCATCACCATGGGTGAGGCGTGGACACACTACACCGACATGGTGTGGGAAGAGGGGGTGGCCACGTTCTGCCAGGCACAGGCCAACGAGAGGTACAACCTCCGCCTCGACGAGCACCGGATCGTGAAGGAGCAAATCGCGGAGGAGCAACACACCGGCACGGGGCTCGTGGAGGAGCAACTCGCCAGCATTGGCATTGTGGCGGAGGCGCTGCTCCTTTTCTACCACACCACCCATGACATCTGTTGTGAGCGATGGTACTACCGCGTCCTGCAGGCAGAGAAAGAAGCCATATTCGCGGAGATCGACACAACGACGGAGGAATTTGACGATGTCGTCGACGACGTCGCCCACTCCACGCTGGCCGTGCCCCAATGCAATGGCGACGAGGCCGGCATGTTCATGGCTGTTGCCGATAGCGAGGAAGAGTAGAACATGGGAGGCCGCCGATGCTTGGGTTCCATGAAGGCCATGCCAGTGTCTTGCCGGGTCGCACAGTCGGTGACTTGCCCCCTTCGCGGAGACAAAGGCCACTACTCTTCCCCTCCCATCGGGGCTAAGCTTGTCGGTCTCATCATCGTCGGCCGATTAGCCGCTTGCCCGCTTCGTGTAGGCGGAGGCTACTCTCCCCCTTCCGCTGAAGCTTCACTTTCCAGGGCCCACAACTGTCCGATGAGCTTTGCTGCCGGACATGGGAAAGACATGTCATGGGAAACGGGCGCCGGCGATCATTTAGACTAGGCTAGAGTAAGTTTTAGTTGAATTATGTCGATAATGTAATGGATGTGCTCTAGTTTAGATGAAAATCATCCATTTTTATGTAAAAATTATCCAAGTTTGAATTAAAATCGTCCGGTTTGTTTAAATTTGCGTCATCCCACTAAATACCGTTCGAAATGTGACCGGACATTCGTGGCTAGTTTTGAATGGCCGGCTCCCGACTGATCCTCACTGGTTCGCGGACGGATACGGTGTCTAGTTCGGGGGTGGCGTTGGAGATACTCTTACGTCTAATAAAATCTATCTCTCTATCGATCTTCGAACTATTAGTATATGCACCTATATATAGGCTACTAGTACGTACTCCAGTATACTCCCTCCGTTCCACAATGTAGCGCATATAGATTTTTCTAGAAGTCAAACTTTATAAACTTTGACCAAGTTTGTAGAGAAAATCATATACATCTAGAATACCAAATACGTGTGCTTAGATACATCACAACACATACTTTCATATTATATACATTTGGTATTGTAGATATAAATAGTTTTCCCTATAAACTTGATCAAAGTTTATAAAGTTTGACTTTGTAGAAAATCTATATGCGCTACATTATGGAACTGAGGGAGTATATGATACTTGTGCATGCATTCTACGTACCTCCTGCTTAATTAAAAGCTGTGCATGCAGTCTCTAATCCTCTGAAAACGACGTGGAATCTTTGGAAAAAAGGATGCTTCCTCGCTAGTCGGTTTCTGCCCCCTGCCATGCACCGTACGAACAACTGACAAGGGCACCCGCTCAGGAATTATGGGAAAGAGCATGCTGCTGGTGAGAGAAAGAGAGAGAGGGAGGTGAGGCGAGAGAGAGCAACAGCATATATATTCCTAGACGCCCTTCACTCTCGTCTCCTCGGCCCTAAAGCGAAAAAGAAAGAGAGAGAGAGAGAGAAGGAGGGAGACAGCCGGAGATCACCGGCGGAGCTTGCGCGGCGAGCGGCTCAAGGGAGCGCCGGCAGGTGGTGGTCTTTCTTTTCTCCTTCTTGGTTTTCCTCTTCCTCTCACTTGCGTTCTTTTCCGTTTTGCTCTTCGTCCCTGCATATTCTTTCAGCCTCCTGTGACTCTGCCGCGGGCAAGTTTCTTCGTTTTGCTAGTCATCACTACCTAGCTCCACTGTCGATCGTTCCCTGCGCAAGTTGAACGTATGTGTGCTCTCCTTTGGACGAGCTAGTATCATGCATATGGATGGTTGCATGCATGGTGGCGATCGGCTTGCCACTTTTTTGTCTGAGGAATTTTGCTTGCCACACTCTTTTTGATCTGTACGCTGCTGCATCGAAGAACTTTTCTTGATGAGCAGAACTTGTACCAAGATAGTACACGGTGGCCTACTACTGCTAGCTAGTTCATACGGTCGCTTGAGGAGGAGGTTTTTCTTCTTCTTTTTGTCAGTTCTTGGTCTTTTCGTTCTTGTTTTTTTCCTTCTATACAGAGGGTCGCTCGCGGGAACATGCATCCATCATGCGGATGCTGCATGCATGGTGGCGATCGGCTTGCCACTTTTTTACGTGCCACTTCTTCTTTTCAGGATTTTTGCTTGCCACTTTTCTTGATGATCTTTTTGTACTTGGCACTTGATCTATACCTTCGCTGCGTCTAAGATCTTCTCTTGATGAACAGGGGTGTACGTACGCGGGCTTTGGTTTGCGACTTGCTCTCTTGCGGTGTGCTACTGTACCGCTAGTGCAGGCCGGCCGTCTCATCGCAAACAGGTCGCCAGAACGTCGTTATTATCATTTGTTGTATTTTTATACATCAACCTAACCGACTTGAAGAAAGTAAAATGGACAAACCTTTCCTACATATGCATGCTCCTGCTCTTTATATTTGCATTTTTTCGAGCACTGTATGTGTTAAACAAACGTGCTTGTAGGTGCTTTAATTGGTCTGACCCCTTTAATTTGTGTTGAAAAATTGTGTCGGAAAAAGGAGTTATATGTATGATCAATGACCACGCATATATATAGTGAGTTCGACACTTGAGTAGTATATATGTGTTGTGCTCATATGTAGCAGTGTGAACAGGGGTTTAAGGCATGCATGCACTTGAGTGCTCCTGGATCGATTCATCCCGTGCTACGTACTCCCTCCGTTTCGAATTCTAGATACCTTCGTATCTAGACAAATCCAAAACAAGTAATTCGGAACGGAGGGAGTAGTAGCTAGCTAGGCTGTTGGTTGCTTTCGAACTTACTATATTTAGAGAGAATAAAAATTAGTGGAGTTTGAGATTGTTCGCGGACAGGAAACGAGAAGCTGTTAAGCTGTTTGTTGTAGTAGTACTACTAGTACTCAAACATGAATTAATTAATTAGTTTTATCTGTTGTGAACTACGAGTAATTTAGACCAACATGCATGTTTAAGGTGAGGCACTAGTGCAGCGCTAGCTAACTTTGTATTTCTTTCCACCAGCATGATCACTAGTTCACTACACTAAGTACGTACGTACGTAGCTATCTAGCCATGCATGACACGGTATACGCACGTACATACATGCAGGTAGCAAGCATCACCATCACTCGTTCAAGGATGCATGCACATGCATCGTTGTGTGTTGCAGATATATTGTGCACATACAGGTTACCTTTTTCCAAATGATTGCAAATATTAATGGAAACACTGGTTGGTGGGTTTAGCAGGCATGTGTGTGTGTGTGTGTGTGTGTGACGCACCTGTGAACCAGTAGGAGTACTAGCTAGTGTGCAACGCGACTCTCCTCTCTCTCTCTCTCTCTCTCTCTCTCTGCTACAAATACAGAAGCACTTCTTTGCCTTGCTCGCTTCACTCGCCCCTGACCCGGAAAAGAAGAAGGCAAGAGAAAGAAAGAGAGAAGGCAGATCGAGGTGGAGGAGACGGTCAAGGGCCTTGGCGTTGTACAGTAGTTCATCCTGGTTCCTTCACTTGCTCGCCCCTGATCCAGAAAAGAAGAAGGAAAGACAGAGAGAGAAGGGGGAAGCCACAGGTGGAAGGATCCATGGATCTGTAGGAGCTAGGCGTTGTAGTTCATCTTGGTTTCTTGGATCTGTATGAGCTATGTGAGGGTGGGAACCTAGCGGCAGCGTCGTTGCCCTTGCACTTGCAGCATACACCGGTGGAGACTAGCTGCTTGGTACGGCGTGCTCGCCAACGCCAAGCAGCTCATGCATGCATCTTAGCGGCTGGCATGCATGGCGAGCTTTGGGCCATGCATGCATGGTCGTCCTCATTCGTTCTATCATCTCGCCTCGGCTACTTTCTTTGCTTACGAGTGACCATATGTTGTTGCTTAATTAGGATATCCACAGCAGAGCGAGGATGCAGATTCGATCTTGTCTTTTTTACCAGCAGTTTTGGAGTACCTTGAGAATTTTTGGCTGCCACTTTTTCGTCTTGAGGTTTTTAGTTTGCGACTTTACGTGTACCTTGCTGCATCTAAGTGATCTTTTGTGCTGATCAGATTGCTGCAACTTGCGCTCAATCTTGTACCAAGTTTTTGACAGCAGCAGCAATTTTTTTGCAGCAATTTTTACCAAGTTTGAAGACTAAGGTGGTGTCTTACTCGATCCTACTGCAGGCCGGCTCTTCGAGAACAGTTCGCCCCAGAACAGGTAGGAAATTATAATGTCATTTATTTTTGTTTTGGTTCAACCGGAACCACTTCATGAAAACAAAACGGCAAACTTTCTCTGAGCAGTGACATTTAGCTTTCTTGCACCCATTTAGTTTTCGAAAGTAGCAGTACAGCAGATTTTTTTACAACACTTTTTACCAAGTTTGAATACTAATCAAGGTGGTGTACTGCTACTGCAGGCCGGCTCTACAAAAACAGATCAACGCCACCACAGGTACGGAATTATACTGTCATTTATCTTTTGTTTTGGTTTAACTGAAATGACTTCACGAAAATGAAATGGCACAAATTTTCTGTGACAACATTCAGTAACGGTTACCTTACATCCTATTCTCTTTATGTCTGTACAGAAATTATGTTTGTTTTTTCGAGCACATGTATGTTAAACTGATAATGGGCTTATAGGCCATCCCTTTGATCATCCATTGTAGTAATTTCGTTAACTAAAAATGTGCCTAGCTAGCCACTTATTCCCAGTTCCCCACTAGGACAGAAATGAACATGTGCATGTAAATCATTAGGAAACTGCTGCTACTATTCTCTGCAGCTAAAAATCGATGAGCTGCAATCAGTTCTGCGAACATCTTAGTCAGAGGAACTCTCAATTTTCTTCTGCTGCTAGCTTGTTTAGCTGACTGAGATCGGTGTTATATGCTACTTTTTTAACTTGTGAATTATATGCGTCTCTTGATACATGTATGTATTGCTTTCGGGGGTGATTTCTGCTACTGTGTACTGCAGTTGGTCTGTTCTTGTCCTGGCCTACATGTGATCTCTCAAGCTACTGCTGCTAACTAATTAACTGGTTCATTGCATATTGCTTCTTTTGATAAGAAATGTTTGTTCAACTTGTATGCTCACAGAGTGCATATTTCGATAACTTACATTTTCAACATTGTTGGCTGAAATTAGTATAATTTCCCTTATGTATATGATGTTGGAATTCTTGTGGGTGTCCATATACAAGAAAATTATTACTATCTTTCAGTATGCTCGTATTCATCTTCTTAAGTAGCCAAGTTCTTTAGGATTATCAATCCTCTTATTTATGACTATATGCTCACTGTATGTTCCTTCTTCACAAGTGAGATGTCTCTTGTAACTAAATTTTGTGGGAGCATACTTGCAGGCCTAGTGTATTCTATAGTGAAATGGTTAAGTTTGCCACTGAAGTGTTAGGAATGAACATTATGATGCTTGAAACTGTGTATTCAGAATTTCAGAGATATTTACTTTTGTTGTGGTGTGAGTTAATTCCAACTTTTAAGAAGGACAGGCGCAGCTACTTTTTTTTTCTGTAGTATATGGTTTTTATTACTTCATATAACAAGTTTATGGTCCATGGAAAAATCACTACAAAAATATCTTCAACATGTCCAGAGGGAGTTTTGTATAAAATCAACTTTCTAAGTTCAACCTAAACGACTACAAGAAAACAAATGGGTGAATTTTCTGTGACTTGTAAGATTTACAAGCTTTCTTACGTCCTTTTTCGGTTTGTATAGTGTATGAGAAATTTTCTGTACTTTTATTAGCACATATGGTTGTTTCAATATATGATAAACTGAATATGACATTTACGGTTATATTTTATCATTATATTGATATTTATTGCTAGCCACTTGATGTGATCTTGCTTGAAAAGATTGCATATTATGATCTATCATGAGTGAAATTTAAACATATTTTCTCCTTGTGGGTGCAGCTATAACATCGGCAGTTCAAAGATAAGGCACAATGGCAGGGAACAGAGGAAAAGGGATAGTTGAAGAAGCTGCACCCATCCTTGACGTAGGTGTTACTAGCTACCTCTACTGAAATATGCATGCCTTCTTATCATAAGCACTCCGTCTTAGTACAAAAATGTGTGTAGATATTAAGAGACAATATTCCCCATGGCTGCCTTCATTAGTTTTTGATGATAATCAAATGTGCATGGTGCACCATATGAAAAACACAATATCTTCTGTATAGATGTAATTATTCTAAATCATGTTTCATTGTGTATACAGAATATCCCTTCTCCGGTTGCCACCTTTAAGATGGGAAACATACACAAGTTCTCTCAGAACTATGAGAAGTGTGTGAAGGATATTAGAGCTGCTATGGATACCACCGATGTGAAGTTTACAATCGTTGATGGTGGAAAGGACACAACTGTTCCTGTCACTCCGGGCGAAGATAACACAAGCCGTGGGGTATATGTGATTAAAATCACAGACAGCCAGTACAACCTCTCCCTGGTGGCTACTAAATACCAGGCTTGGTTCAGGGGGATTGTTACTAACAATGGAGGCAGATATGAGATTGACAAGATGCCAACCAAGATGATGAAGGGCTCTACATCACTCCATACCGATGGACAGTATCCACATTTGCTGTCTGGTGGAGATAAAGTTGAAGCACTAAAGGTGGGATTTCATCGATTGCTCCATGCCTTCCCTGCTTTGGCTACTCTTGGGAAGGATGAGAACAAAAAGGTCACATCCGAGCATAAGGAGGCTTTGGCGTGCTAATAGTCATGTTCTTCGAAGGGCCACGTTTCCCTGATGTGGAAAATTTGGTGAAGCACCTACTGACCCGTATGGAGGACGGTGTGGTTGGGGAATCGAATGGAAAACTGATAACTAACTGGTGTGATACCAGCGAAAATTTTTACGATGCAACTAAGAATGATAGAAGAATTGTCATCTCACATGAGACCTCGGAGGTGATGAAGAAGGTTAAAAATGGTTTCCGAATCTTGTGCCGGACAATGTGGGATAAATCCTTGGCTGGACAGGGAGGCACCACAGGAAGCAGCAAAGGCAGAGCCAGCAGCAGCAAAAGCAAGAAGTGAAGAAGCAAAAGCAAGAAGTGAAGAAGCAAAAGCAAGAAATAAGAACTGAAGGGTTAGTACCTCACTAATCAGTGCGAAATGGACTCTACTGCTAGCACTATTTCCATTACTATGCTTTATTACTTAGTGAAGATTGCAGTGAACCACTCTATGTATTGTCTACTACTCGGTTGATATTCTGTACGATTAATATCCTGCAGTTAGTTTGTGTGTTCACTTGACGTTCTCTTTTGCACAAGCTAACTAAATGCACATGTTATATGTACAAGTTTTGCTTATGTCCGTATTCTTCTTCTTCACATGATGCACAAAATGTTTAAATTTGATTGTACATAAGATAAAATATTGTAAACAGAATAATATAAGATGCAGCGTACATGGCAGATTCTTCCGGTCCTCAGTGTTCCAAGTCATGTAAACTCTTAACAGCCTTCCAGGTAACCTTGACAGAAATTTTTGTGGAATCATGAAGATACACCACTTCATGCACTGTTCCATGATACCCCGAACCAAATCGACCTTCCTACATACAACACGGCAGCTCTTGAGAAAAAACACCATCTTTCGGGGATCCTTCAATACAAAGAATTTTTTTTTGATGAAAAGACGGCCCTAGAGCCGCATTTCATTGATTAATCAGGAGAGGAACAAATACAAAGACTTTAGAGTTAGAGACTAGGTGAAAAGCCTGAAGCTGGCATCCAGAAAAATACAGCGAGATACAAAGAATAAGGTAACTGTATCTCATCACTCCTACGACCGAACTCATTCTGCAACCTGATTCTGTAACTCCAGAAAAGAGGCAGATCACATCTCTGAAGCCACTGGTCTTCGCATAAAGATTCAGATTAAGGCCATCAACAGGAGCACGAAGTATCTCAACATCAACCTTTGCTTGAACTGCATTCCTCAACACCAGAAACTTCATATCCAATCCACACTTCTCCCCGTACAGACGCCGAGTTTCGATGAATGGTCCTGCTTTGTACATGTTCATGAACTCAGTAAACTCGGTACATCCTTCAATCAGAATGTCATCTTTTGGCCCATCTTCTGGCTGGTCATCAGTCCGTACAGAAAGCTTGAATTCAAACAACACACGGCTTCTCATGTGAATACATCGAGCAGGGCTAGTCAGCAATAAATGTGCAATGCCCTACATTAAGGATCAACAAGCACTACATCGTATAAATAGTTCATACTCATTAGTTACTAGGAATTGATGGCATATCATCACCACATGTGCATGAATAGAAAAAAGACAAGTGTTCTGTTTAATAGTGATTATCTGACTTTGAAAGTTGCCCGGTGAATGAAAGATAAGTTTGAGCTTGCACATTAAAGAAGAGTTTGAATGATGCCCAAAAATACAGATTATTAATATCCTGTGTCATTGATTAACATGTGTTGTGTGCTACGGTTCGGGAGAGGCTCTTGCCCCTGGGGCCAGATAGAAAAAATAATCCTCCAATACTTGCTTGCTTTACTCCTCATAGAGGGTCCTCTTTGTATAGAGGTCCTACAATACAATATAGGTAACAAATCATAGATCATGTCTCTTAACTGGCTGGAGGCCCAAGCTAAAAGATACCTTCCTAATTTAAAATAAAAACTTCGAAACAAAGTGATCACAAGGATCCTCTACCGAACTTGGTGCTGGATGAGCCATGTACTATACGTACAAATAAAACATGCATAGCACAAACTTGCAAGAACACCGAATACATCTGGTGTGATAAAGAGAAGCGTGCAGGTAGAAAGATGCAAGTTTGCAGAACTACCGTATCCCGCTTCACATTTACAGCTTCATAATTGTCAATCCCACGCCTGTACACATAGTTGCGCAAAGGTTCAGCATTCTCACGTACTGCGAAAAAACCAAATATATTGGCACATCCAGGTTGGACGTGGCGATAACCAGCAATTTTGAGATCAATGAACTGCAGCACGCCGCTCGGTACACAATGGCAACCGTGTGAGCAATCAATGGCCCTAACATTGTTGTTCACATTGACTGAGAAAACAATAAAGGAAGCATGTGACATATACAGAGATTTCAAATTAGTAAGAATATGCTCATATGACGTATGGCCACAACTGAAATTAATCAGAGATTTCAAATTAGTAAGAGTATGCCACAACTGAAATTAATCTTTTTTTTATAAAAATATATATACCTTCAGACTCATCATAGAGTTGATATTGGCTACCGAAGAAATGCTTGTGTTTTTCAATAAGGGGATCGTTGAATGTCCGGAAAAGAAACATTGCTGAAGGGCCTCGAAGTTGAATATCAGGATTTTGGAACACAGCATCAGATTGCTCATCAAACTCACTACTAACCCTTGGGAAATCATCAACGGTAAAAGGTTGGTATTTCTCTGCATGAAAAAACATTAAAATAATCAAGTCAATAGAACAAAATGAAGGATATTGCTTTTTTCTTCTTCTAGAATACACATGAGCATCGATATATTCATAGAAGAAGGATCTTAAGTTTAGACCAAGTAGAAGCACCAACTATTATTGATATGGGATATAGCATAAGTTGGTTTAAAATCCCTTGATGAATCACTTGAGAAAGCTTATCTGTTAAACCAACTGCAAGCCACATGGCTGTATACATGCATAGGAATCTATGTTTCTCAAGACAAAAATGCCTATATTACAAACATGGTCACCGCGTGTATGATCCGGAAGGAACTGCACTATGGTTCAATTCAAGAAACTTAAACCAGGTTAGGAAAAAAAGTACCAATCTCAACTAATTTAACGTAGTAACTGCTCCGGTGAAATAGCCAGGTAATTTCAAGTCACTTGAAAGTTTCTTGGATCAGGGGCTGATTTACTCGGGAATCAAATTGCATCAGGATACACATGTATTCAGGGATCAAATTGCATCATCAGGATACACATGGAGCCTCACCTAGGTCTTCATCCTCCTCTTCGTCGTCGCTGACAGCCTGATGGTCGTCGTCCTCAATGCTGGCGGTAGACATGGCTGAGTCCACGCCGTCGCTCGGAGGAGTTGAGGGGGAAGGTGGCCTCTTCATTTCCGTCTCCGATTCGTCTCCGCTGTACATCGATGCCGCCGCCGCCGCCAGCGAGAGGAAGAGAAAGCAAGGTACGAGTTCGATTGGTGGATCAGGTTGTCAGAGACATATGCGCTTTCTTGTCTCGGAAATTCTAACCGGCTGGCGCGGGCCAAGGCCACTTTGGGTGGACTGAGATCCCGTGCCTCGCCAGATCCAGGTCACGCCATGCCTTGCCCCCCTACATCCATCGTCCAAATCAATCCTACGGCGGACAAAATTTCTGTTCTAACCTTTTCTGTAAACTTAATCACAAGTTGACCTGGTTTTGAAAAGATTTCCGAATCTGACCTTTTTTGGTCACGCCAACATCTTTGACGTCTGGTTTGCATGGCAGACGCCAGGGTGCGTGGCGTTTGGCCCTGGCCCACACTTG
This sequence comes from Triticum dicoccoides, assembly GCF_002162155.2. Classification (NCBI taxonomy): domain Eukaryota; kingdom Viridiplantae; phylum Streptophyta; class Magnoliopsida; order Poales; family Poaceae; genus Triticum; species Triticum dicoccoides. The sequence continues at coordinate 98,994,972 of NC_041388.1, forward strand.
CCTGGTTGGCGCTGATGTGGCGATGCGGAGACGCCATCCATCTTGGCGTCTGGGGGAAACGCCATAGCCCTTGGCGTTTGGTCCTATTCCATCACTTAATAAACAAAGAAAAGGCTACATGCACCATTAATGAAGTTGCTTCTATAAAAAAATCTCTTGATTAACTCCCATAATTAATGGCCTGCTTGATAGCCCAGCCCATGCGAGAGCATGTATGGTTACCTCATCCTGATTTGGTATCATGCACGTAAAAAGATAAGGAGAAGAAAATAAAGAGATCTCCCTTGAATTTTAAGGGATTACAGTTACCGTATATGAGATGATCTCTTGACCAAATCATCACTTGTTTTTTTCTTCACGAGAATTTACAAGCTGCTAGAACACACAAACGTAGTCTTCACACATACCCATCTGGCTATGTTTAGCAAAACGAGAGACAATGTAAAAAACATATATCAAAATTCAAGATCCAAACAAAACATATATCTGGATGAGTTCGGAGTCGACGGATCTGGAGATGAAGGATTCGGATCCGCTGCCCGCCATGTCGGAGACGGTCGGAAGGAGCCGGAGACGAGCTTGCGTGGCGGAGCAGAGTGGAGGGGAGGGGAGGGAAGTGGCTAGGTTTTGGTCCGGTGAGCGGATGGGAAGAAATTTATGTGGGGTCGGGTGGGCCAGCGTGAGCCGGGTTTGACGTGGCGGGCGGGCCCGGACGTCTCCATATCTGCCCCATATTTGGCCTGGAGATGAGGGGTGCCGGTCAGTCCGAGCGTTTGAGGGGGCCACCGTCAATGTGGGTAGCAAATGGACGGACGGGCTACCGTCGTGTCGTTTGAACATGGAACAGACGCCGGCATCAGGAAGCGGTGCCGGCAGCGCTCTTTGCTCTTTCGGTCAGCATGTTGCTTCAATGATGGCGCCAGTAAGTGATCGTGTCCGCTCTGGTCCTCATGAATGCGAACACTCACGCTCTGGATCTACGTTGACCGGTTCGAGCGGGAAGCGTCCACCGGCGAGGGAGGAGGCTTTGGGTGGGCCAGAGATGTCAGAAGCAGGCGTGGCAGCTGTCTTGACTCCCGAAAAGCTCCCCACATTTTATCTCCGGTTTGCGAAAGAAAAAGCGTTGGGACCACGCCGTGGATCGATACAGGATCATGTTGGATGGATTCTTTGTCCGAACAAAACAGTCCAAACGGTTGCGAAAGGTTTGAGAGTCAGCGTTGGAAATGCCCTTAATAGGCTAACAAGCGCAAATATTACAGAAAAGTAAATCATCATGCGATTAATTAATTTAAAACCGGATCACCATATTAATCTCCTAGAAATCTGCTCCATCTCACCCTGACGCCTGGAAAAGAATTCTATGAGACCAGGTCTCACGCGAGACCCATCTTGATGAATGACACGTGACATTCACAAATTACAAAGCATCCCCCATCTCCATT
>NC_041388.1:98996686-98999787 GCF_002162155.2 Triticum dicoccoides
GGGGAGAAAGATTAGATGCTTTGTGATTTGTGAACGCCACGTGTCATTCATCAGGACGGGTCTCACCTGCTAACCGTGAGACCTGGTCTCATACAATTTTTTTCCCTGACGCCTCATCCAAAGTCGATCAGTAGAAAAATTGTCGTCATTAGTTGCATTTAGGTGCGGGTTAATTCGTGTTGCAACGATGGTTAGCAGGCCTTTTATTACGGGAGTAATTAATCAAGAGAATTGTTTATAGAAACAACTCTAGTAATGATGCATGTAGCTTTTTTGGTTTAAGTGATGGAGTAGGGCCAAACGCCAAGAGCTATGGCGTTTCCCCAAACGCCAAGATGGATGGCGTCTTCGCATCGCCACATCAGCACTAACCAGGCAAGTGTGGGCCAGGGCCAAACGCCACACACTCTGGTGTCTGCCGTGTAAACCAGACGCCAAGGATGTTGGCGTGACCAAAAAAGGTCAGATTCGAAAATCTTTTTAAAACGAGGTCAATTCCTGATTAAGTTTACATAAAAGGTTAGAACAGAAATTTTGTCCTCCTACGGCCAAGGGAGTCAGCATGTAGACGAAGGAAAATTGTGTTGGCCGAGGAAACAGATGCAGGGGAAACAGAGGCGCTTCGCGGGCGGAGCTCTGCCGGACTGAGAGCCCAATAGTTGTCGTCCTCGATGCTGGCGGTATACTTGGCCGAGCCCACGCCATCGCTCGGAGGAGTTGAGGGGGAAGGAGTCGTCTTCATCTCCTTGTGGACCTCCATGAAATCGCCGTCGTCGCCGCCAGCCAGAGGAAGCGAAAGCAAGGCACGCGTTCGACTGATGGATGAGGCCAGAAACATAGGAATTTAGGACATTCTAACCGGCTTGGCGCATGCCAATTCGTCTCTGGCTACTTTTTTTTCCTGAAAGCGTCTCCGGCTACTTTTGGTCTCGAGGAGGACGGGGCGTTGACCCGTTGGCTAGGCAGCTAAGGTTGGTCCTGACTTGGACACGTGGTGCTCACGGAGTTTCTCTTATGCCAACGAGAGTTAGCCCTTGGGTTGGTTTCATTTTTTTTTACTTTTGATCTCGAGGATTTTGAAAGAATGTCGTAGAATTTTAGTTTATAGAAAATTTAATGCAAATATTAAAAAATCTAATGTTAGATTTTTAGGCAGGGCAAATCAAACATTTTTCATGGCAGTTTATGTTAGCATATGGTTCACAAATTTAGTTGGCGAGCACAATAATTTTCTATAAAAATAAATAAACTGGACCAAATTTGCCATGATCGTCAACTAAACTTGTCATCTTTGGCAAACACAAATTTTCATTAAAACATTCGATTTGCCATGCCTAAAAATCTAACGTTCGCTCGATATTCAGATATTCAGGTCCAATTTTAATCTATTGTCAGGCCCACCAGCTGACACTTTTCATCTATGATTATTTCTGGTCCCTAATATTTGATGATTGGTCGCTAGGGAGATGCTTTCATTGAACGATTTCGTTCGCCAAGAGGAGCAGCTCTGAGTGAACGTTTTACCTTGTTTGTTAGAGGGCGGGATGGTGCGAACCCTCGATTGGACCAAAAGGCCCAGATAGCAGTTTTCATATTCAAAAAATATCACGAACAAAAAAAACATTCCTTGTTGGGAATTGGGATAATTCTTAAAGTTTTCCTCATGTCCGCCCCAGCTTGAAGCTGACACACACCTAGAGGGCTACTGAGTGCCTAAGAGCGTGGCGGCATCCTTCAGCCCCATACGGGTGGCGTCAGTATGCGCATCCACCAACCGAAGAGCATCTCGTTCCTTAGCTATAAAATCTCGATTGTTCAAGGAAGTCTTCTTCTCCCTGTGGCACAACATGCACTCGTATTCGGAGGGAGTCACGGACACTATCCAGGACTCCTCCTGGGCTGCGCTTTGTGCACCCACGTGAGTTGCTGGTTGAGGGGTGCAACGGTCTCTGTCACTGTCCTCGTCATTGGAGACACAGGCACATTGCCCTTGGCAGCCCGACTAAATCTGCAAGTCGAGCAGGTTTGCCCTTATAATGAGCACCTCAGACAAAATCTTCGTCCTGTTATAAACATAAGAGCGGCACTTACTGAGCTGAGAAGGGACGTCCTTGAGACGCCCGCTCGTCTACATTCGCGCGTTCACCGATGACCAGTCCCGGAGCTCTCCCGACACGGGTACTGGCCTGAGATGATGCTACTCGTGATGGAGTTGTTGGATTTCCCCAAAGAGGAAGGGTGAATCAGTATAGTAGCAGATAGTATTCCTCAGTAAAGAATCAAGGTTTATCAAACCATAAGAAGACAACACACAAACAACATGAACAGTACCCGCACACACATACTGCATCCAACAAAAGGCAAGGGGTCATCCCTCCCCTTGTTTCTTGCCATTACAAATATTAAATCTGATAGTGATAGGCGAACAAATAAAGTAAATAAAAACAGCGAGGAAACTATAGGATACTTAATAATAATGGAGAATGCACCCGAGAGCCATAGTTTCACTAGAGGAATTGCTCTCATAAGCATAGGATCGGTGGGTAAAAATTACTGTTGGCCAATTGACAGAATTGTGCAAGTTATAATTATGATTCTTTGTGGCATAATCAATAAATAGGCATTACGTTCGTAACAAGTAGACCATTAATCCAACTGCATCTACTACTATTACTCCACCCCAAGACCGCTATCCGGCATGCATCTCAAAGTATTAACTTCATGATAAACAGAGTAACTCCTTAAGCAGTATGACATAATGTAGACAAAGTAAAACCAATTAATATGACCAAACCCTATTGTTTTATCCTTAGTATCAACAATACAATACATGACTTATAACTTCTCATGTCACAGAGTAAGATCACCGCAAGATTGAACCTATTACAAAGCACCTCTCCCGCTGAAGATAAATCAATATACTTGACCAAAATAGACGGATAGATGGGAGAGAAATACAAAGCTATAAAATTACGCAGCAAATAAATCTCAAGAGACTCAAATAATATCAATGAATAATCCGATCATAAACTAACAATTCATCGGATCCCAATTAACACGCCACAAGATCACATCAGATTGATTTTAGAGGGGATCATTGT
>NC_041388.1:99000042-99009643 GCF_002162155.2 Triticum dicoccoides
ATAGTAGGTCCTGAGGGAAATATTCACACATTATTATAGAGGCAGCAGGGTTGATGAAGATTGCCTCCCCAGTGATTTCTGATACATCCATTTTGCATCATGTTTTTCTACTTTTATTTATAATGTTTTTATGCGTAATAATGCTTTTTGGAGTGTTCCTAATGTCTTTTCTCTCATAATATGCAAGGTTTACACAAAGAGGGAGAATGTCGGTAGTTGGAATACTAGACCTGAAAAAGCTACGTCATAGTTACCTGTTCTGCACATCTCTAAATGAGCTGAAAATTTACCGAGAATTATTTTGCAATATATAAAAAATACTGGAGCAAATAACTACTGTAGGAGGCTCACCAGGTGGGCACGACCCACCTGGGCGCGCCAGGCCCCCCAGGCGCTCCCTGGTGGGCTGTTCCCTCCTCGGCCCACCTCCCGTACCCATCTTCTGGTATATAGGTCATTTTTACCTAGAAAAAATCAGGAGGGGACTTTCAGGATGAAGTGCCGCCGTCTCGAGGCGGAACTTGGGCATGAGCACTTTTGCCCTCCATCAGAGCGATTCCACCAGGGGAACTTCCCACCCGGAGGGGGAAATCATCGTCATCGTCATCACCAACAACTCTCCCATCTTTGGAAGGGTAATCTCCATCAAAATTTTCAACAACACCATCTCCTCTCAAACCCTATTTCATCTCTTGTGTTCAATCTTTGCACCGGAACCTTAGATTGGTACTTGTGGTTGATTAGTAGTGTTGATTACATCTTGTAGTTGATTACTATATGGTTTATTTGGTGGAAGATTATATGTTCAGATCTGTTATACTATTTAACACCCCTATGATCTTGAGCTTGATTATCATTTGTGAGTAGTTACTTTTGTTCTTGAGGTCATGGGAGAAATCTTGTTGCAAGTAATCATGTGAACTTGATATGTGTTCGATATTTTGATGATATGTATGTTGTGATTCCCTTAGTGGTGTCATGTGAACGTCAACTACATGGCACTTCACCTTATTAGGGCCTAAGGGGATGCATTGTGGAGTAGTTATTAGATGATGGGTTGCTGGAGTGACAAAAACTTAAACCCTAGTTTATGCGCTACTTCGTAAGGGACTGATTTGGATCCAAAAGTTTAATGCTATGGTTAGATGTTATCTTAATACTTTTCTCGTAGTTGTAGATGCTTGCGAGGGGGTTAATCATAAGTAGGAGGTTTGTTCAAGTAAGAACAACACCTAAGCACCGGTCCACCCACATATTAAATTATCAAAGTAGCGAACACGAATCAAACCAACATGATGGAAGTGACTAGATGAAATTCCCGTGTACCCTCAAGAACGCTTTGCTTATCATAAGAGAGTGTCTTGGCCTGTCCTTTACCAGAAAAGGATTGGGCTATCTTGCTGCACTTTATTTACCGTTACCGTTACTTGCTAGTTACAAATTATCTTGCTATCAAACTACTTGTTACCGACTATTTCAGTGCTTGCAGAAAATACCTTGCTGAAAACCACTTGTCATTTCCTTCTGCTCCTCGTTGGGTTCGACACTCTTACTTATCGAAAGGACTAGATTGATCCCCTATACTTGTGGGTCATCAAGGCTCTTTTCCGGCGCCATTGCTGGGGAGTGAAGCACTCTTGGTAAGTGGATATCGGTAAGGAAAAATTATTACTATGTGCTGAAATTTATCGTCACTTGTTACTATGGAGAACCATCCTTTCAGGGGTTTGTTCAGGGTATCTTCACCTCGACCAGAACCATAATTAGTTGCCCCTCAACCTGTAAGTGCATCTAGTGCCCCTTAGTGATTTTGGTGTATTGAAGACTTATAGGTTAAGGGACTAATGCGTTTGTGAGTGTACACAGGTCTATAAGTCTATGAGGAGTTTGATATTTACAGAGAAAGTCGACCCCCAAAAATGAAGTTCTTCGACTGAAGACTTTGAATCTCTGAAGACCTTCTGAAGACTTTGAAAGTGAAGAAATTGGAGTGACCGTGAAGACTTGGTATTCATTCGAGGAACATGAAGCGCGAAGACTTTTGTTTTAGTAGTTTCATTTTCTCTTTCTTGAGTCATAGGAAACACCGTACTGTTAAAGGGGGTCGAGGAAATACTAATGAAAAATTTCCATGTGATGCCCAACTCAAAATCCTACACCTACCAATCCCTTCGAGTGAAGCCATTGGAAATCTCATACAGTTCAGTCAATTTCTTCAGTGACAGAGACAACGTTCTTCTGGTCTCTGAGGAATTAGTTCTGACTGAGGAGTTAGGAATTCGCCAGTGCGAATTGCCTACACATTGAGGAACATGATAGCCCTGAGGATTTTGCTACTCAAAATTCCGACCGTTGCTGTGCTATGCGCCAGCTGTCCCAAAATATCTATCCACCTAACCGTCATATCATTGAAGGGCATTTATGTCTTATCATGTCGGGCTGCTCCCTAGGCTATAAATAGCCGGCCCCTACAACCACTAGCTGGTTGGCTGCTCTGAGAGAAACTGACATTTGTCATTTGAGAGCAACCCATCCTCCGAGGACTTTGAGTGAAAATCATCAAGTGAGGAAAAACTAAAAACTCAAACCCAAACACCTACAAACCCCAAGTGATTGAGCATCACTGAAGAGATCGATCCTGCATGGATCCGACGCTTGTTACCTTTGAAGACTGTGCTTCTTCCAGACGGTTAGGCATCATGGTCTAGAGCATCCAAGAGGAATTGTGGATCGCCGAGTGACCAAGTTTGTGAAGGTTGGGAAGTCGCCTGAAGACTTACCACGAGTGATTGGGCGAGGTCTGTGTGACCTTAGCTCAAAGAGAATACGGTGAGGACTGGGTGTCCTGAGCTGCGTGTTCAGGACTGGGTGTCCGGAACTGTGTGTCCTCGAGTTTAAATACTCAGCCGCTCCAACCAGACGTACAACTGAGACAGCAGTTGGAACTGTCTACCAAATCATTGTCTTCACCAAGCTTACTGGTTCTATTTCCTCAACTCTTTCATTTCCTCATAACTGTGTTGTGTGCTTGTTCATATCTGTGCTTAAAGACTTTGACTGAAGACTTTCTCAATTTCCTTAGTTCAATTTCTTCAGTATGTTTGTCTTCATCTGTGTTATCCTGTGCTCACGCTACCTGTACTCTGTGTCTGTCTTCATTTCATCATGATGACCATGCTTGTATTCTTTCATGTTTACTTTTGAGTACTTATTCCGCCGCTAGTAGTTCTTCGCTAAGGAATTTCCTCACCGGCAAATTCCTTACTGAAGAATTTCATAAAAATCACCCATTCACCCCCTCTAGTCAATATAACGCACTTTCAATTGGTATCAGAGCAAGGTACTCCCTTGTTTTGTGTGATTTTGGTTTAACCTCCTGGAGTTTTAGTTATGTCGACCGCAGGTATGATCAAGGTCTCTGCTGGGTGTCCTACCTTCGATGGGACGGACTACCCCTACTGGAAGAATATGATGCGAATGCATCTTGAGGCAATTGATAACGATCTCTGGTATGTTGTGGAAAATGGTGTTCCCTCAGTCACACCTTCTCTGAATGCTGCTGATGTGAAGAGATTCAAGCAACTCGACTCTCAAGCGAAGAATATCATATGTGGCCATCTGAGCAAAGGACAGTATGGCCGAGTGAGTGCTTTGGAGACAGCAAAACTTATCTGGGACAGGTTGTCCAAAGTGAATGAAGGAGTCTCAACTCAGCGTGACTCTCGAGTTGATGTTCTTCGCAATCTCTTCAACCGCTTCAAAAGACTCGACAATGAAAATGTTCAACAAACCTTCGATCGCCTCACTAACATCTCAAATGAGCTTCAAGAACTTGGTGCCACTGACATCACCGACCATGAGGTGGTGAAGAAATTGCTGAGGTCGCTTGATTCCTCATTTGACACTCTGGCATTGATGATACAAGAACGTGCTGATTACAAGTCACTTGATCCCGCTGATATTCTCGAGAGGCTAAATACTCATGAGTTCCAACTTGCTAAGAAAAGAGATCTCTATGGTTCAGGCTATGGCAGATCATGTGCACTAAAGGCCAAGGCAGTATCTGAATCCGAAGATGAAAACTCTGGTAGCGGCCTTGGTGATCCTGAAGAACTAAGCCATGATCTGGCTCTGCTCGTGAAGAAGTTCCAAAAGTTCTCAAGACGTGGTCGCCTTGGAAGACCCTCAAGGAGCAGTGATTCCTCATCCAGTGACTACAAGAGGAGGCTCTGCCACAAATGCAAGAAACCTGGACATTACATTCAAGATTGTCCTCAGTGGGAAAAGGAATCAAAGAAGAAAAAATACAAGGATTACAGTTCTGATGATGCGAAGAAAAAGAAGAAATCCACAAAATCTTCATCATCAAAATCCTCAAAACCTTCATATCGCAAGAAGAGCAGCTCCAAGAAAGCCAGGGCATTCATTGGCAAGGAAATGGACTCTGAGGCTGAATCTGAAGAAGATGAGGAAGAGGAGTCATCTGAGGAGTCCGAATCTGGAGTGGCGAGCCTAGCTCTTGCTACTGCATTTGTCAGCAAGTCTATCTTCAACATTGAAGAAAATGACCTCACCAACAAGGCTGATGAAGGGGATGATGACTATGCTCCCACCTATTGCTTCATGGCAAAGGGTGCCAAGGTACTCAAATATACCTCATCTGAATCAAGTGAGAATGAATTTGATGAAAATCTTAAGCCCAGCTATTCTAAACTTGCTAAGATTGCTGTAAAACAACAAAGGGCTTTAGAAAAGGTTCAAAACATGCTAGACAAAAGTGATGATATGTTGGGTGAAGAAATGGATCGCACTAAAGCCTTGACTGAAAATCTTCAGAGATTTCAGACTAGGTTTGACAATCTTCAAAGTCATCATAACACTCTCTTATCCGATCATGAGAAGCTTTCTTATGAATTTCTTCAAAGAAAGCAAGATCTTGAGAAGCTAAGAGTGAGTTATGAAGATCTTCAGAAGGAGCGCGATTCATTGTTTGCTCAACAAATCAGCGCTTCTCAGGAAGAATTTGTTCCTCCATGCTTGAAGTGCATTGAACGTGAATCTGCTAATTCTTCACCTGAATGTTCAAATGCTGCTAATGTATCAAATTCTTCACATGCCTATGCTATCACTAATTCCTCATCCGAGGACATTGCTAGTATCACTGATGATGCAGGGTTGAAGGAATTGTACATGACATGCATGTACAAAAGCCTCAAAGGGCATCAGACTCTTTGTGATGTGCTTAAAAAGCAGATCCTCAACAGGAACCCTAGGAAAGAGGGTGTTGCTTTGAGAGGAAACTCAATGCTGATGGTACATATTGGAAGCCTGAGCAGTACCCCAAAACTACATGGGTTGCTGCAAAGGGACCTCCATTTGATCCATCTAACTTATCTGGATTTGCATGTGAATCTCCTCATTCTAATGATGAGTCATTTGACTCCAACTATAAACTGTTCAAAAATCAGAATGGTGAAGTATTTGCTAGATATGTTGGCACTAACTGCAGGAACGGCTCCCCTATGAAGAAAATCTGGGTTCCCAAAATGTGCCTTCAAAATCTTCAGGTGAATGTCATCATCACGCCACCTGTGAAGAATAGGAACCCCAGATCAAATTCCTCATATAGACAAAATTCTTCATATGGATCCAAGTCCTCATATGAACATCATCGTGCTAACCCGTCTGTTTCGCAGGGAAGATCTAAGGATTATGGATATGTGCATTATTCTTCAAATCATTATGTCCATAAGTCCTCGAAGAATTTCTCTGCTTACTCTTATGCTTACTCTAACCCATCTTATGTGAAACGAAATGGACTGGCTTCTATGCCATCCTTCTCGTATGGAGCTCACAGAATGATGAAATCTTTGCCACCCCTTCAGATGTGGGTGGTGAAGAAAAAGAACTAATCTCTTCTGCAGGGTCAGGTCTCCAGACGTACATAATCGTCTGAAGAATTTGCTGGAGACCTGAGAATGCCTGATAGGACGCAGGCTAATCATGAAGAAATGAACTTTCATTTCTCACGTCCTCATATTGCTTTATCTGTTCTTTTGCTTGATGAAATTGATCTGATGAATTAATGTCATATTCTTCATTGATGAAGTATATGAGTTTGTAAGCTGCACTAATTCATCTGCAGGATGATCAACCCAAAGCTACTGAGTGGGTCCTTGATAGTGGATGTACAAATCACATGACTGGTGACAGGAATCTATTGATGGATGCTCCATTATCTCCGTCGCATCTGAAGCATATCATCTTTGCTGACAAAGGCAAAAGTCAGGTATTGGGTCTAGGTAAGGTTGCGATCACAAAGGATCGACACATGGAAAAAGTCATGCTTGTTGAGTCCTTATGATACAACCTTATGCCTGTCTCAATGCTTTGTGATCTTGATATGGTTGTTGTCTTTGGCAAGTACCGTTGTGTTGTGGTTATGGAAGCTGACAATTCCAAAATCTTCGAAGGCTATAGGAGAGGAGACCTGTATATTGTTGATTTCTCTACAGGACCACAACCAGCCGTGTGCTTACTTGCAAAAGCCTCAGAAGGCTGGCTCTGGCATCGACGACTTGGTCATGCAGGCATGAGGAATTTGCACACGCTTGCGAAGAAAAAGCATGTGATTGGCATTGAGAATGTCAAATTTCTCAAGGATCACTTATGCGGAGCCTGTGAAGCTGGAAAGATGACCAAGGCCAATCATCCAGCGAAGACTATCATGACCACTACTCGACCATTTGAATTGCTTCACATGGATCTCTTCGGTCCTAATCATTATTCTGCTGTTTCAAATGAAGCATCTCAATATGGCTTTGTTATTGTTGATGATTATTCTCGATACACATGGGTACACATTGTTACTTACAAACATGAAGTGCAGGAAATCTTCAAACGATTTTCCTCGAGGGCTTGAACCAACTTTGGAGTGAAGATCAAGCACATCAGAAGTGACAATGGCACTGAGTTCAAGAATTCTGGTCTCGATGACTATCTTGATGAACTTGGTATTACTCATGAGTTATCTGCTCCTTACACTTCTCAGCAGAACGGCGTCGTGGAGCGCAAGAACATGACTCTTGCTGAGATGGCTCGCACTATGCTTGATGAATACAAAACGCCTCATCGATTCTGGATTGAGGCAATTGACACTGCGTGCCACATCATCAATAGAGTATATCTTCACAAATTCTTCAAGAAGACTGCCTATGAACTCCTCACTGATAAGAAACCCAATGTAAGTTATTTCAAAGTCTTCGGTGCTAAATGTTGGATTAGAGATCCTCATCACACCTCAAAATTTGCACCGAAAGCACATGAAGGTTTTATGCTTGGTTACGGAAAGGACTCGCACACCTACAGAGTCTTCAACAACGTTCTTCACAAGGTTGTTGAAACTGTAGATGTGCGGTTCGATGAAACTAATGGCTCGTAAAGAGAGCACCTACCTACTATGATAGATGAACCAACACCTGAGGAAACTATCAAGTTCAAGGCTACTAAGGATGTCATTCCTACTGAAGAATCTGCTGAAGAATTCATTTCAGAACATGAAGAACGTCGAGCTAATGCACCTGAAGAAAATATTGAAGAAAATGGTGCTGAAGAGAATGCTGATCAAATTCTTCAACGGCAACCAGCTCATCCTCGCATTGCAAAAGAAGTGCAAGTTGAAAAGATCATCAATGACATCAAAGCGCCAGGTCCTCTCACACGCTCAAAAGCTTCACATTTATCTAACTTTTGTGGGCACTATGCTTTTGTCTCTATCACAGAGCCCGCCAAGGTAGATGAAGCATTTCTGGAGTCTGAGTGGATTCAGGCCATGCAAGAAGAACTACATCAGTTCGAGCTCAACAATGTCTGGGAACTGGTCAAACGTCCAGATCCTCGCAAGCACAATATCATCGGCACAAAGTGGATCTACCGCAACAAGCAAGATGAAAATGGCCTTGTGGTGAGGAATAAGGCACGGCTCGTAGCTCAAGGCTACACACAGGTTGAAGGAATTGATTTCGATGAAACTTCTGCACCTGTTGCTAGACTGGAGGCTATTCACATATTACTTGCTTATGCTAACCATCATGATATCACTTTATATCAAATGGATGTGAAAAGTGCATTCCTCAATGGTAAGCTTGAGGAAGAAGTATATGTTGCTCAACCCCCAGGTTTTGAAGATCCAAAGAATCCTGACAAAGTCTTTAGACTCAACAAGGCCCTCTATGGCCTCAAGCAGGCCCCACGGGCGTGGTATGATACCTTGAAGGAATTCTTCATGAAGAAAGGCTTCAAACCCGGTTCACTCGACCCTACTATTTTCACTAAATCTTATGATGGTGAATTGTTTGTGTGCCAAATATATGTTGATGATATTATCTTTGGCTGTACTGACCAACGTTATAGTGATGAATTTGCCTATATGATGAGTGAAGAATATCAAATGTCTATGATGGGAGAGTTGAAATTCTTCTTAGGTCTTCAAATTCATCAACAACGCAACGGCATATTCATATCTCAGGAGAAATACCTCAAGGATGTACTGAGGAAATTCGGCATGCAAGATTGCAAAGGCGTAAAAATTCCTATGCCCACAAATGGCCATCTGTGCACTGATGAAAATGGTATCGACTTCGATCATAAGGTATACCGCTCCATGATTGGCTCTTTATTGTACCTATGTGCATCTAGGCCAGATATAATGCTTAGTGTTTGCATGTGTGCCCGATTTGAAGCTGCATCGAAGGAATCACACCATAAGGCTGTGAAGCATATTCTTCGATATCTAGCTCACACACCAACACTTGGAATATGGTACCCCAAGGGCTCGACTTTTGATCTCATTGGATATTCTGACTCTGACTATGCTGGTGATCGTGTGGACCGCAAGTCAACATCTGGTACATGTCATTTCCTCGGACAATCTTTGGTCTGTTGGTCCTCAAAGAAACAGAACTGCGTATCACTATCTACTGCTGAAGCTGAGTATATTGCCGCTGGTTCTTGCTGTGCTCAATTGCTATGGATGAAGCAAACTCTCAAGGACTACGGTGTCAACATGAAGAATGTGCCTCTCTACTGTGACAATGAGAGTGCCATCAAGATTGCTCACAACCCAGTTCAGCACTCAAAGACAAAGCACATTCAGATTCGTCATCATTTTCTTCATGATCATGTGTTGAAGGGCGGCATTTCTATTGAGCATGTGAAGACTGAAGAACAGCTAGCCGATATCTTCACAAAGCCCTTGGATGAGAAGAGATTTAGCAAGTTGCGGTGTGAGCTAAATATCCTAAAATCTTTGAATGTTCTTTGAAAAGGACACTCATCCTAACACGTATGCAAAATTGATGACTTAGATGTGCAACACATAAAGAAACGTTTTTCTTCAATCAATGAAGAATAACACTCTTAATGTGAAGAAATTAACAAAGAATTTGATTCTCAGAACCCTACGATAATTGTACGCGGTGTGTGAAATCATCATTCTTATACGGTGGGTCACGCCACCACCAAAAGTTGAAATTCCTCAATTGTTCATATTCTTCAACTTTGCATTGTCTTCACTGTTTCCGACGTTTTTCTTCATTGGCTA